>NC_134087.1:88414079-88675560 GCF_000715075.1 Nicotiana tabacum
CGCCGCGAAGATGTATCAGGATTTGCGGCAGCATTATTGGTGGCGAAGAATGAAGAAGGATATCGTTACATATGTGGCTCAGTATTTGAATTGTCAGCAGGTCAAGTATGAGCATCAGAGGCCTAGTGGTTTTTCCAGAAGATTGAGATTCCTGAGTGGAAGTGGGAGCGGATCACTATGGACTTCGTTGTTGGACTCCCACAGACTCAGAGGAAGTTCGATGCAGTGTGGGTTATTGTTGATAGACTGACCAAGTCAGCGCATTTCATTCCTGTGGCAGTCTCCTATTCTTCCGAGAGGTTAGCTGAGATCTATATCCGGGAGATTGTTCGTTTTCATGGTGTGCCCGAGTCTATCATCTCGGATCAAGGTACGCAATTCACCTCCCATTTCTGGAGAGTAATTCAATGAGAGTTGGGCATGCAGGTTGAGTTGAGCACAGCGTTTCATCCTCAGACGGATGGGCAGTCCGAGCGGAATATTCAGATTTTGGAGGACATGCTCCGAGCTTGTGTCATTGACTTTGGAGGCTCGTGGGATCAGTTTTTGCCTTTAGCAGAGTTTGCCTACAGCAACAGCTACCAGTCGAGTATTCATATGGCTCCGTATGAGGCTTTATATAGTAGGCGGTGTCGGTCTCTTGTTGGATGGTTTGAGATGGGAGAGGCTCGGTTGTTGTGTACGGATCTGGTTCAGGATGCCTTGGACAATGTCAGGATTATTCAGGATAGGCTTCGGACAACTCAGTCCAGGCAAAAGAGTTATGCCGACCTCAAGGTTCGAGATTTAGCATTCATGGTCGGTAAGCAGGTATTGCTTCGAGTGTCGCCTATGAAGGGCATGATGAGATTTGGGAAGAAGGGCAAGCTTAGCCCTAGGTTCATTGCCCCGTTTGAGATTCTTGATCGGGTGGGAGAGGTGGATTATATACTTGCGTTGTCGTCGAGCTTATCAGCCGTGCATCCAGTGTTTCATGCGTCCATGCTTCGGAAGTATCACGGCGATCCCTCCCACTTGTTAGATTTCAGCACTATCCAGTTGGACAAGGACTTGTCTTATGAGGAGGAGTCGGTAGCTATTCTAGACCGACAGGTTCGTCAATTGAGATCGAAGAGTTTTCCTTCTGTTCGTGTTCAGTGGAGAGGTCAGCCTCCTAAGGCATCGACCTGGGAGTCCGAGTCCGATATGCGGAGCCGTTATCCCCATCTTTTCCCCGACTCAGGTACTTCCTTCTTCTGTCCGTTCGAAGACGAACGGTTTTTTTAGAGGTGGAGAATGTGATGACCCAAAAGGTCATCACTTGTGTTGCAAGTGAATTCAGTGTTCCGAGGCCTAAACACCTCCCTTTTACCCCACCTTGATTTACGTGCATGGTCCGAACCTATATTCGGATAGCCTTCTATGTGAAAATATGAGAAATAGAAATTTTAGAGTTAAAAAAAATTGATTATGGTTGACTTTGGTCAATATTTTTAGCAAACGGACCCGAATCCGTGTTCCAATGATCCCGGGAGGTCCGCAGTAAAATATGGGACTTGGGCATATGCCCGAAAACGAATTTCGAGCTCCCAAGCCCAAGAAATGAATTTTTGAAAGAAATTATTTTCTGAAAAATATAAGGTTTTTGAAAGTGAAATGTTATGTGAAACCTGTGGTATCGGGCTTGTATTATGGTTCCAGAGCCCGGTATATGTTCGATATGATTTATATGTGTTTTCTGTAAAGTTTGGTGAACAACGGAGTTTATTTGACGTGAGTTGGATTTCCGGTTGGAGAGTTATGAACTTTGAGAGTTCTTGATGAAAATGTTAAGTTTTGAGGTTTAATTCATGATTTTACATGTTATTTTGATGATGTGATCACACGAGTAGGTCCATACGATGTTTTTGAGGTTGTGTGTATATTTGGTTTGGAGCCCTCGAGGGCTCGGGTGAGTTTCGGGTAGGTTCTGGGGTGTCTTAGGCTTAAACATGGCTATTGGAGGTTCAGAAAAAACTGCAACTCTCTGAACCTGCTAGTGCGGTCCGCACTGGTTTTGTGTTGTCCACACCAGTGGCTGTGTGACCGCAGTGGATCTTGTGTAGTCCGCACAGGTTCACTGGTGATTGTGCGGCCACATTTGATTTTGTGCGGTCCGAGTCTGAGAGGCTGTGCGGCCGCAGTTGATTTTGTGCGATCTGCACAGGGGGTTTGAGAGGAGTATATTAAGATGGAATTTTCATTTATTTCTCATTTTTGAAAACCCCAAAAACATAAGAGGCGATTTTTCAAATAACTTTTCTTCTCCAAAACATTGGTAAGTGATTTCTAACTCATTTTCTTCAATCATTAACATCTTTTAACATGATTTCAACTCAAAATCAATGATTTTCATGGGGGAAATTGGGTATTTTGGATAGAACCTAGGTTTTTCAAAAATGGGGGATTTGGACCTCGATTTGAGGTCTGATTTCAAAACAAATCATATATTTGGGTTCATGGGGAAATGGGTAATCGGGTTTTGGTTCGAACCTCGGGATTTGACCATGTGGGCCCGGGGGAGATTTTTGACTTTTGGGTAAAACTTTAGAAAATTCATTTTCATGCATTGGGGTTGGTTCATTTAGCGTTTATTGACGTAATTAAGTAACTTGTGATTAGATACGAGCGAATTGGTGGTGGAATCAAGGGGTAAAGCTATAGTTGAATCGTGAATTGTGTTAGTGGCATTGTTTGGTCTAACCTTAGCTTGAGGGATTAGGAGTTGTGTCTTATTTGCTACATGTTAATTGTGGAGTATGACATATAGGCATGGTAACGAGTATCTATACGTTGGTGTCAAGCATGCCCGTGAGTCTTGTATTATAATTGTTATGACTCTGTTGTGGTTTATTGCGCTTCATATGTTATTATCACCATTGTTCCCTTGCCGGGATGTTTGTTTGATATTAATGATCCCTTGCCGGGATGTTTGTTTTGATATTATTGTTCCCTTGCCGGGATGTTGTTGAAATATCATTGTTCCCTTGCTGGGAAGTTGTTATAATGCTTTTGTTCCCTTGCCGAGATTCCTTGTGATTATTGTTGGCTTGTAAATGGGAGCGGGTGGTACGCCTACCACAAGATAAATGAAATGGGAGCGAGGTGGTACGCCTACTACAAGATACAATAAAATGGGAGAGGGTGGTACGCCTACCACAAGATAAATGAAATGGGAGCGGGTGGTACGCCTACCACAAGATAAATGAAATGGGAGCGGGTGATACTCCTATCACGAGATAAATGAAATGGGAGCGGGTGGCACGCCTGCCACGAGATACATGAAATGGGAGCGGGTGGCACGCCTGCAACAAGATGTGAAAAGAAAGTGAAATTTTCCTTTGTTTTCCTTATTCCTATTAGTGGTTGATTTTGATTCTTTTATAATTCTCTTGATATTCTGTTTTACTTGTTATTCCCCGAAGCATGTTTCCCCCTCCTATCTTTATTTGTTTATATCTGTATTTCTTTTCCGCTATATATATATTTTTGAACTGCACAGGTTTATTTGGTAGTCTTGTCCTAGCCTCGTCTCTACTTCACCAAGGTTAGGCTGGACACTAACCAGCACATGGGGTCGGTTGTGCTGATACTACACTCTGCACTATGTGCAGATCCCGGAGCAGCTTTTGGACAGTAGCTTGGAGGCTTCCTTCAGTCCATCCGGAGACCCAAGGTAGACCTGCAGGCGTCCGCAGGCCCTAGCGTCTCCCTCTGTCCCTATTTCCTGTTTCATATTCCTTTTATTCAGAAACAGTGTACTGTTATTTCTTCAGACTTTGTATATAGCAATCTTAAACAGTCTGTGACACTGTGACACCAGGTTTTGGGTGGTTAAGGCTTAAGTATTTGTAATAAATGCAGTTTTCATAAATCTTATTGTTGTCTTCCGCTTAAATTTGAATTTCCGCTGTTACTACGTTATCGACTTATAATTCTTAAAAATAAATAAATGGGTTAATGAAGTAATTATATTAAAGGTTTGGCTTGCCTAGCTCACATTAGTAGGCACCATCATGACTCCCAAGGGTGGAAAATTCGGGTCGTGACACATTACATGCTTATGCTCAAAACGCCAAACTCTTCTAAAAACTCCTCCAAAACTCATCTGAGCCCCCATGGGATCCCAACCAAGTATACTAATAAGTCCCATAACATGGCACAAACTTAGTCGATGCCTCAAATTACATTGAACAACACTAAAACATGAATCACACCCCAATTCAAGCTTATTCAAAACTAACAAATTCCAAATTCTACATACGATGTCGAAACCTATCAAATCAATTCCGATTGACCTCCAATTTTACACACAAGTCATAAATGACATAACAGAGTTGTTCCAATTTCCAGAATCGAATTTCGACCCTAGTCAAACTTTCTAAAAATCTTCTATTTTCCAACTTTCGCCAAAATGTGTTGAAATGTCCTACGGACTTACAAATCCAAATTCGAGCATATGCCCAAGTCTGAAATCATCATATGAACCTACTGGAACCTACGAATCCCAATTCTAAGGTCGTTTACTCAAAAATCCAATCTTAGTCGATTCTTTCAACTTAAAGCTTCCGAAAAGAGAATTCTCTTTCCAAATCGACTCTGAACTTCCTGAAATTCAATTCCGACCCCACGTACAAGTCATAATACCTGAAGTGAAGCTGTTCATGGCTTCAAACTACTGAACGACGTGCTAGAGATCAAAACAATCGGTTGGGTTGTTACATTGGCGATGAAGATCTAGCTGCGCTACAGATGTCCCAAATTGTGCTTCATAAACCATCCTTCATAGACGTAGAAGATGATTACATTTCTCCTGAACAGTCGGTTCGACAGAAAATACCAAGAAAATATGCCAAATATTCATATTTGCCAGTTTTTGATTCGAGGGCATCAAGATCGGCGCACAAGCTCATTATTTATATCAAGCATCCTTTCATGATCGAAATTGATGATTTTGATGCATTGTCGCCATTGGCTAAAGAGTTTTGTACGTTTGTTGATAATAGGATAGATACGAGGTGAAGGTATCTTAACTTTCTTTAATCTTTCATGTTCTGATTTTATACTTGTCAATGAATTTATGATTAGAAGTGCCCAAAATAAATATATACCGATGAAGTAAATAAGCTTGCGGAAGCTTTTACTTTTGTCTCGTGTCATGTGACCACGAAGGTTTGGTTCCACTCACTTGCGTATTGTGGTCGACCTTTGAATGACACAGTATTTAATAACTTTCTGTTCTAATGCCTTTTTTTATTTGTTGCATATCTTTATTGTTTGAGACTATACATAGCTTTGTATAATCACAGTATAAGATTGTATAACCTTGTATAAATATGTATAACTCTGTATAATAGTGTATAAATTTCTATATTTAAAAAATCTAGTAGCGATGGTTTTTTTGTTTTATTTCTTGTCTCAGCACTTGGATGTCCTCTTTTATTATTTGAGGAAGAGGGGAAAATGTGGGTTGAATGTTGCCATGCGGTTTACTACAACCAGGTTTGCCTTTGATAACAAAATCAACTACATGTATAAAGATTTCAAAGTGAATCAAGATCCTTCAGTGATTCCTGAAGAGCATGAGATAGAAGAGTACATTAGAGGATATTATTGTGATGCAAATGTACCGTGGCACACTGTTGACCACGTCTTATTCCCTATCTATGTGAAGCGCGGAATAGCAAAATTGAGCCATTAGGTTTTGGGGTTGTTTACGTTCATAGATAGGTGCATCCACATCTATGACTCTAACCGTGGAGCTATTAATGATAGACTTGCTTTGGATGCTGCATTACCTTATGCAATTCTAATACCTTACTTCTTGAAGATTTCTGATTTTTATGTCTAGAAGAAGGGCATTGATTGGAACAATGGTGCATATACCGATAAATCCCATTCTGATGCTTTGCAAATTAATATGGTTAATAATGTGCCCTAACATATCAAATGGTAGGCTAATCTCAATTGTTTTACTATTTTACTATTAGTGTACCTATTTACAGTAACGTACAGAGAATCTGATTTGTTTCTTTTTAATTACAGTGATTGTGGTGCTTTTGTTGCTGGCTTTACTGAGTATTTCATCCTTGGTAAGGAAATTCGAAAATATAATTTTGACATTGAGACACTTCGCACCATGTGGGGATCTCTGTTATGGGATTATGCAAGGAAACAACAACAGTCCGATGCAATTAGTGGTGATGAAATCACAGGGAGACTTTTCAGGAAGAGGAAGAGGGGACGACCGAGAAAGTAGTTCTGTTTTTTTCATTTTACTGTAGTTTTGCTATGTGTAATGACCCGACCGGTCGTTTTAAGCTCTAGCACGTTGTTCAGCGGTTTGAGGCCCTGAGTAGCTTCACTTCAAGTATTATGAATTGCATGTGTGGTCGGAATTGAATTTCCAGAAGTTCGGAGTTGATTCGGAAAGAAATTTCTCACAGAACAAGTCCCCCTAAGGTTCTTGTTTGAAGTCATTTGTTTATCACAGAACAAGTCCCCCTCAGTCACTGCCATAGTTGACCCTCTCTTCCAGATCCTCGCTTCTATGAGCCAAATCACTCTCCTCGGGAGTTCTCTCCTTGACTACACCCTCCTCGGCTTTGTTACCCAAACACTCATCCTGAGCAATCTCTTCCGGTTCAGCAGTGTCCAGATCTGGCATCTTTGCCTCTTCTTGTTCAGGGTCCTCTAGAACCGCAAAACGGTTTGGGCTGACTAGGTCCAGTTGGGTCATTCCACTCGCACAACTAGTGTCCGGCCCCCCTTTGCTATTGTCAATACTGGTACCTGACCCCGATTTTGGAAGCTTTAAGCTGGAAAAATTGACTAAAGTGTGATTTTTGAGTAAACTACCTCAGAATTGGGATTTGAAGGTTCCAACAGGTTCGTATGATGATTTTGGACTTGGGCATATGTCCGGATCGGATTTTGGATGACTCGGGAGCATTTCAGCGCCTATTGTGGAAGTTAACCTTTTGGAAGAATTTTATAAATTCGGGTTGAAGTGCATTTCAATGTTATTAATGATCGTTTGGGATTCCGAGCCTAGGAATAGCTCCGTATGGTGATTCTTGTGTTGGGAGCGCATCCAGAAGTGGATTCGGAGGTCCATAGATCATTTCAGAGTCATTTGGCGAAAGTTATAAGTTTAAAGGTTTTTTAGAAGTTTGACCGGGAGTGGACTTTTTGATATCGGGGTCGGATTCCAATTTTGGATGTTGTAGTAGGTCGATAATTTCGAATGTGACTTGTGTGCAAAAGTTGATGTCAATCGGATGTGATTTGATAGGTTTCGACATCGAATGTAGAAATTAGAATTTCTTAGTTTCATTAGACTCGAATTGGGGTGTGATTCATGTTTTTAGCATTGTTTGATGTGATTTGAGGCCTCGACTAAGTCCGTGATACGTTTTGAGACTTGTTGGTATGTTCGAACGGGGTCCCGAAGGGCTCGGGTGAGTTTCGGGGTGGTTTCGGACCATTTCTAGGCCATTTTTAGCTGCTGGTTTTTGGCTACAGCAGTATGCTATGCGATCACAGGGAATTGGTCGCGATCGCGATGAGTAAAGTGGGAGAAAATGGCCAGTGAATCGCGATCGCGGAAGGCCTTTCGCGATAGCGTAGAGGAAAGTTTCTGCTGCACTGATCCGACTTTGGAAGCTTGTATCTCGCAATCTATAAGGAATTGGGAGCTGATCCAAACATGAAAGTTGTATCCCTTTGTATCTAGTTTTAAGAAAATTAAACCATTTGGAATTTGGAGTTGTGCATAAAAAGTTATGAGCATTACACTACAGCCTATTCGGGAAGAGTTTGGAAATCGTGAAGAAATTTGTGTTGCATATGGCTGACTTTAGAAGCTTATATCTTATAATATACAGAACTGGGAGATGAGCAAAGAATAAAAGTTGTAGTCCTTGGAGTCTAATTTTCAAAAAGTTAAACCATTTGCAATTTGGAATTTTGTACAAAAGGTTATGGCCATTATACTAGAGACTGTCTGGAAGAGCTGGGCATTTGTTCTTCGCGATCGCGAAGCATTTTTTGCGATCGTGAAGGGAAAATTTTGGGCTGAGATCTGTTGTGCTTCGCGATTGCGAAGCATTTTCCTTGAACGCAAAGAGTAAATACCTGGGCAGAAGCTATATTTCAAGGTTTCGGCCATTTTTAACATACTTGGAGCTATGGAGCTCGGATTGAAGCGATTTTTGAGGGGATTTTCACCATATGGATTATGGTAAGTGTTCTATATCGGAAAGTAATTATACTTCATGATTCTATGGTTATATTCATCATTTATTTCGGATTTAAATGGAAGAAATCAAGATTTTTGCAAAACTTTTCAAGAACAAAAATTCAAGATTTGGAGGTGAAGTTGTTATCGAAATTTGATAAAATTGGTATGGTTGAACTCGTATCGGAATGAGTTGTCAGATTTCATGAGTTTTTTTGGATTCCGGGCACATGGACCCGAGGGCGATTTTGTCAACTTTTCGAACAGAGTTAGGAATTTATCTAAATTGAATTGTTGTGAGTATTAGAGCACATATTTATGGGTTTTCTCATTTATTGGCTAGTTTTGGAGCGTTGTGCATCGATTTGAGTCATCAAAAGGGCTTGGAAGCTGGTTTTGGAACTTCGAAGCAAGGTGAGTCTCCTTTCTAACCTTGTAAGAGGGAATTGTCCCCATAAGTAAATTAATTGGATATGTGCTTCTATGTGTGGGGGCGACGTACGCACGAAGTGACGAGAGTCCGTACGTAGCTACTATTATGCTTAAGTTCGGGTAGTATAGGACCCAAAAGCATGCTTTACTTATAATAATTGTAACCTTATTGACAGTTTAATTTGCTTTAATTGCATTGAAGTGGTAAATGATTTTCTAAAAGAGTTAAACTTCATTTTCTCGACTTGTAAAAGAGAAATTGACACTTCCTTGAATAATTGTCTCCCTGATGAAGTTTTGATTGACTGTTTGAATGTGTGTTTCTATGTGTACCTGCATCGCATGTATGATTCGCGTGCGGGGTGATTGTTTATTTATGTTTGACCGCGTCACATGTATGATTCGCGAGCGGGGAAATAGATGCATCTATGGTTCATGCCATTCGATCCTCTAGCAATGCACAATTTAAATATTTGTTGGATCGGGTCGTACGATCTCGACATGATTTGCGCATGCTTGTATTGCTTGCCTTGAGATTTATAGATATTGATATTTGTTCTCCCTGGCTTGAGATAAATATATAAATGATGAATATGAATTTGGGAATTTCCTATTAATAGAAGAATTGCTTACTTGTTCATGCTATTGAGTTACAACCATCTTTATGAAAATCCTCGATTTACTATATTATTGGTATATTATTATTGGACTACTAGTAAGTGTCAAAGTCGACCTCTCGTCTCTACTTCTTCGAGATTAGACGGGATCCTCACTGGGTACATATTATTTTCGTACTCATGCTACACTTGCTGTGCATTTTTGTTGCACAGGTACATGTACGTCTAGTGGCCTCGTTTGGCGCAGTGGCATGGTTGACATGGAGATTTAGGTGAGCTGCATCTAAGACCTGCAGCCAGCAGAGTCTCTTTCAGAGTATAGTAGTTCTTTTCTGTCCAATTGTATTCTGGATAGTTATCGTATTGTGCTTTATTTCTTTGAAAATGCTCATGCACTCGTGACACCGAGTTTTGGGATGATTATGGGGTATTTTGTATTAAATTCTAAACATTTTTATTTATTTTGTAATGATTATCTTTTACTAGTAAAATTGAAGGAAAATCACAGTTTTCAAAATTATTAAAACAAAAAATTAATTAAGTATTTATGGATGGCTTGCCTGACAGCGGCGTCTGGCGCCATCATGACTCTTAGTGGATTTTGGGTCGTGACACTATGTATCAGGAGTTGTTGCCTAGTTTTGTCTAAGTACTATTCTGCTACTTGTGAGATAACCTTAAATGATATTATAGATGTTTTTATTTTTGTGTAATTTGTGGTAGTCATTACACATTGTAGCTATAAATGAATTACATTTTAATAAATATTTCAGTTTCTTTTATCCTTAACAAAGTATCTATTTTCATTATGGTTGCAGTTTTGTTAATGTTGCAGGGTCTATACATATGTATACAATAATATACATAGTTATACAAACTTATACTCTCATTTATACACCTGTATACATATAATACCATTGATTGTTTGCAGTTCTGTTTTGTATTTGTACAATCTATCAATATATTTAGCACCATTAAAAACAACAAGAAACAATTATTGGATAACCAAAACATGTATAATGAAACATATTTAACATAATTGCAATATATAGTGTAAATTGTAATTCTTTCTTGACATTTGTAACTCGATTGCTTGTGAAACTTAACTACTCAACATTTGTAACTCTATTGTTTGGGAAACTTAACTACTCAACATGACAACAAATGTAATAGGAAGTGTTATATTTTCAACTATTTATTTTGGTCGATTCCTACATATTTTCTATTGTGACTGTCACACCTCCTTTTTCCTACCCCCGGAAGGGAGTATAAGGGATTTTTTTCCAATTTAAGTGACAATCGAAACAGAATTTATTCATTTATTCAGATTCGCCACTTGGGAAAATTTATGGTGTCCCAAGTCACCGGTGTAAATGTCGAATCGAGGAAATATTGACTCTGTTTACAGTCCTCGAACATAAAAATCCGGGTAAGGAATTCTGTTAACCCGGGAGAAAGTGTTAGGCATTCCCGGGTTCCGTGGTTCTAGCACGGTCGCTCAACTATTATTATTGGCCTATTATCTGATTTTAATACATTTCAAACCTATGTGCATTTTAACTTTAAAATCGCTTTTATTCATTTTTAAGAAGATTCCGACGTTATACAAAACATGACTTTGGATCACGCCACATGAAATGCACCTGCGGTCCGCGACATATTTTATTTAACGTTGTTAGGATTTGGATTTGGGTCACATGAAATGTACACCCGAGTTTAGGGTAGTTAATTATTAAAATAACGTGCCTAAAGCAACTACACATTTTTAACTTTGCGAGGGCCATGAAAAATTCGCTAAATGGCGCGCCTCGGATCCTAAAAAATTTGAAAGAAATAGTTAAATAAGGGCCAGGCATTTAAGATTTTTGTTTGGGATGGCACACCTCAAATCAAATTTTTGAAGGGACATTAACTAAATTAAACCACATGAAGGATTTCTAATTATAATATGAAAATTTCAAACTCAATGTGAATAATCCCATGCCAACAGAACGTGACACCAAGCTGAACTGATTAAAAGAACCCAAGCATGTTATGGACCCATCGTCCACATAATTATTTTTTGTCAATAAGCAAAAGACCCCACATGGGCTCCCACATGAAGCCTGAAATTGGACTGTACCTAACGAAGGCGACTTGGCACCATTGGGCCAATGTTACAGCCCGATTCGCAGAACCAAACTTTGCGCACAATCAACTAACAGCCCATAAGTTAAAGCTATACGAAACACTAAATTAAATTAACATTTTTGCTTCCGAATCTTTTATCATTTGAGCATAAAGCGACCAAAATTGAATTTCCAAATGGTTTATACACTTTGGGCACAAGTCTGTCGTAGACTCCTATGAGCTCATCTTTAACGGAATAAACACAGGGCCCACATGAGGCTCCCTATGTCAATTACTGGATGATGGTACTCGAGATCGAATCTCCCCAAGGCAAACGACATATGTTGTTGCCTTTCTCATAGCAACAAACCAAAGATTCAGACTATAAAGTTTAAGATCTCATTTCACAAATATTGAAACATTAAACTGACTTGGGTGAAGCTTAAAACAAACTAATAGGCAAATCAAACTATCATCAACATGAGTATATGATTGAATCTCACAGGACATTAGACACTGAATTGGTTCCTGCCCAAAAAAACTTTAAACAAGACTAGAGGATGAATTAAACTACTCTTATCATGGGTCTATAAGTCAAACCTTGTCTTCCAACAACACATAACAAACAAAGCTTAGATCACATCATAATTTCCTTCAAATAGCAAATTACACTTTGTCATTTTGCAAATTCCATATGAAACTAACACACTGACTTTCAGCAAAATAAAAGAAACAAAACTAGTCGTGTAACTAGAACAAACCAGCTACTGCACTATCTTTAATAATCCCAAATCAAACTTAAGCATACGAACTTTACTGCCTAAATCAGAAATTAGGTAGAAAACATAGTGAATCTGGCTGTTAAGCCATCATGCAAATGAGGAACTCTTAAAGGGCATAGATTCACTACTTCAGTACAACAATTAGGCTAACATATACAATACAAGGTCTACTACAGAATATTTAAAGAAATGGAAGAAGCAAATGAAGGGAAATCCAAAACAAAACATAAAAAATTGTATTTAGTCAGGCCTCAACTCAAAGTACATGCTCTTTGCTACTTGTTGACAAAGATTTGAAGAAATACCTGGTAGTGAACAAAGAAAACAAAAGGGGTGAGGAGTCAGCAATCAAGCAGCAGGAGTTAGCCCAGATTCAGCACTCAAACAGTGAGATTATCTCAAAAAAACTCGATGGAACAGTAAATAACAGAAGAGCTTGAACCAACACTTCCAAAAACCACAACTTAATCCATTTCTAACCCCAGAAGAGAATCAATGATCTTTCAAAAATTGAAACTCCAAAATCACATAAGAAGATCAATAAAACAGTGATTTCTATTGAAAATTTTCAGTCGTTTGTTTTCTCTGATTTTTTATCTCTCCATTTCTGACTTGAATAGCAAGTCATGATGCCTTTATAGGCAAGGCATTAGGGCAGCTTAAAGATATCAGCCTTTGCATTTTGCCCCTTTTTGAATTTTGGTTTTAGTTCACATACCCCCAATGTAAATTTCAGAATATCAAAATAGTCCCAAACCCCTTTCCTGGAAGCTTCCTAAGGTTGTTACACCCAAATTCCCCAAGCTAATTACCTAGACTACCCTTCAAAACCTTGAAAATTGCCCTCAGTAAATTACCAATGGGTCAATTTGACCCAATGGTTTAAACCAGGCCTAGACTCAAAAATCAATTCAAGTCCCTTGGAGTGAATTCTGAAATGGATTCAGAGCCCAAACAACAAAATAAATTGAACCAGATTGAGCAAATTATGGAAAATGGTAAGAAAACAACTAAACGATTTCCCAAACCTAAAACCTAAAATAAAATGCAGAATTAAACTAGGTTATCAAAGAAACCTAATTAAGTTAACCTAAATGGCTGAACAAACAGGGTGAGGTCAGAAATTTAGTCATGCTATTAACAGGAAAATTAAACAGACCAAACAATATCAGAGAACAAGACTTGGAAAAGAAAATTAACAAGGAACAAACGGACAGTATTCCATCTCGGCCAGAAACTTTGGTCAATTTTAATTGAATTATTCAAAGAAAAAGAGAAGAAGAGAAGAGGAAAGAAGGCTGAAAGAACACAAGAATGAACAAAAGGAAAGAAGGAACTCACCGACCGAAGCTCGAACTCGCGACTGATATTTCGATTTAATCCTCAAATAATGTCAATCGCTTGTTCTTTGTCAAGAACAAGCGAACAACGTTATTTTGTGACAAAACCGACCTTGAATAACTAAGAAAACTTGGAGGAACAGCCTTGCATGTCTGAATTTGGCTTTGGGCTTTTAGGTCTTGAATCTTTGATTTAAGATTCGAGAAGCTACATGGGGATTCGAGGGAAAAGAATTGGAGATTAGGGAAGAGGAGGGTATAAGGTTTCTGTGGTGTTGATTTGGAGTCATTTGAGACCGGCGTCGTCGGGCGGATGTGGTGGAAAAAGAGGCGGCTGTAGGGTTTTAGGGGTGGTCTGAGAGGAAGACGAAGAATGAGATTGTAACGGGGAGGGGGGAGCGGTTTGGACAGTTAAATACTGTCAATACCCATAGTTCACGATCGTTGGATCAAAGAAAGTCAATGGTCTTGATCACATGTTATTGAAACGGGGTCGTTTTGACTATTGGGGTTGGACCAGTGTTTTTTGGAGCAGGTTTGGGCTGAGCCAACCGGGTATCTGTATATAAATCAATTGGGCTTGGAGAAAAATTAAACAAAAGGCCCAAAATCTGATCTTCTTCAACTCTTTTCCTTTTCTTTTTCAATTTATTCAACATTCTTTTTTTCTTTTTTCAAAATTAAAAATTAAAACCTAAATTAAATCTTAAAACCAAATTAGCCTATCAAAAATACTAATTAATTCTAAACAATAATTAACATAACTAATAAAAAACCAAATTTAAAACTACCAAAATTCGAAATTAAACAATAAAAATGCAAAATTGGTTATTTTTTTGTGATTTTTCCATTTTTTATAAAACAACTAATTTGATAATTAATCTAAAAAATGTAAAATTAAATCCTAAATGCAAATAAAACATATTTTTGTATTTTTCATGAATTAAATAAAATAAATTTGCACAGACAAATGCAAGCAATTAACAAAAAAATGCTACAAAAATCTACGAAATTGCAAATAATAAGAAAATTTATTTTGTTTTGAATTTGTGGATGTAATTCATATAGGGCAAAAATCACGTGCTCACAGCTGCCCCTATTTGCTTGGAAACACGAAGAGTTTTCGTGCAAAGATAAAGTGAGCAGATACGAGCGATTTTTGCCCGTTTGAATACTCCGTGGGAAGCATTTTTGAAAGATTTGACCGCACCCTGCTTCCGAGGTTGCCTACATATCCTTGGCTATAAAGGAATCAGGTCAGTGTAGTTCGGGAGGTTTCGGTAGCTGGGACTACCATGAAACTGTGATTTCACTATTGCTACCGCTGCTGCTACTGCTTACTGAACTCCTTATTATACCATGACAAGATAAAAAGAAGCTAGACTAAACTATGTTCTATGCATTACAGAAATCCTATTTGTATCTTCAAACTTGATATTGTGATTCTTGTTGACTTGTATTCTCCCGGTGAAGTCCCTTTGTTGCCAAATTGAATTATAATCTGAGATGTTTTCCTTTTCTTCAGGTGGATGCCTGATTGCTGAACTCGAATTATAATCTGAGATGCTTTCCTTTTCTCCAGGTGGATGCTTGATTACCAACACTTAAATTGTTTCCCTTTCTTAAAACTGGGGTTGTTCTCCCTTGCTCTCCAGTCGCCTGATTACCAAAACTTTAGTTGTATTCCTGTGCTCTCCAGGTGGGTGCCTGATTGCTAAAACTTGAAATGTATTCCCGTGCTCTCCAGGTGGGCGCCTAATTGCTGAACTTGAATTGTATTCCCTTGCTTTCCAGGTGGGCGCCTGATTGCCAAAACTTGAACTATATTCCCGTGCTCTCCAGGTGGGCGCCTGATTGCTGAACTTGAACTGTATTCCCTTGCTCTCCAGGTGGGCGCCTGATTTCCAAAACTTTAACTGTATTCCCTTGCTCTCCAGGTGGGCGCCTGATTGCCAAAACTTTAACTGTATTCCCGTGCTCTCCAGGTGGGCGCCTGATTTGCAAAACTTGAACTAGATTCCCGTGCTCTCCAGGTGGGCGCCTGATTGCCAAAACTTCAACTATATTCCCGTGCTCTCCAGGTGGGCGCCTGATTGTTGAACTTTAACTATATTCCCGTGCTCTCCAGGTAGGCGCCTGATTGCCAAAACTTGAAACTGTATTCCCTTTCTATCCAGGTGGGCGCCTGATTGCCAGAACTTGAACTGCTCCTCTGAAACTGCTGCCTTTGAACCTGATTACAACAAAACAAACAAAACAAAAGAAATTTTCCTGCCCCAGTTTGGTGCTGGGCGCATCTGTGAATGTTAATTAAATCGCGTTACCAAAAATCTCTATGAATTTGAAAGCTAAATCTTATTATCTAGGAGGGTCCTGAAAACTCCTAGTTAAATGATGATTTTAAAATCTAAATTATATCTTCTAAAGGTGTGACTTCCGCTAAGTCTTGTTATCTAAGAATGTCTTAAAACTACATCCCATTATCCGGGAGGGTCCTGAAAATCAAAATCAAGTCTTATCTTAAGAGTGGCAATTTTTACGGCTGAATTATACTACCCTACAACAGAACTTACGCTAAATCTTGTTATCTAATAGAAATCTTAAAGTTGGATCTCATTATTTAGGAGGGTCCTGAGAACTTTAAATTAAATCCTATCTTAAACATGAAAACTTTGAAACCAACTTATATCCCTTTGGGGTACACTTACGCTAGATCTTGTTACTTACGATTGTTTTGAATTTTAAACTAGGTCCCATTTTCGAGGAGGGTCCTGAGAATTTACTGTCAAACCTGTTTGGTGCTTGCCTTTCCTTATGGAGGATTCCTCCGAAACAATTGAAATTTTCTTCCCCTGTTTCAATCAAAGAGAAATTTTATTAGTTTAAAATGTGGTGGTTAGTTTGTGGCATTCTTGCTGAAGGTGGCCTCTCCGCTGTTGTGCTTTGTTTTGACTAATTTCCCCGAACTGACCAAGCACCGCCTGACTTTCTGACTGGCTTTCACCCATATGACCTTGGATGACCCGAGTGTTCTATACCTAAACTGTTGTGTTGCATATTTGACCCATTCAACCACACCTCTGCATCTCTCACGAAATTACTAAACCATTTCACCGATGGAACTTTTGCTGACCCTTTATATCCCATTCAGATCATACTATCTCTAGTAATGCCTTGGCCACCCTGTGCTTTGTGGAACTTTGGAAGTTGGTAGTGAGCTTTGAAATCCTTTCTTATTTGCTTAAACATAACTAACATTGGAAATATTTTAGAGAAAAATACCCAAAAGAAATGAAATGCAATGACTTTGAGAGTTAAGGACAAGAAAAAACCAAAACTGGAAGACTGTCTGAAAGGGAAAAAGAAAAGAGACTTAGCTTATTGGAACAGTTGGCACCAATGATCATGACATGCATTTCGGATTAGTCAGCCCAGTCTGTTCAGCCAATCAACCTTCAATTGTCATACTTTATGCCCCGAGATCTTTGAAACCCAATTTATTCATCAAAACCTTGACCTTGTTCGGCCTGCAGTGCCCCGAAGGATTTTCACCAACAAACCTCTCTCATTTATTCATCTATGAACTCACTTTCGCCTTAAGGTGCCCATGAAGGTTTTCACTGATAAGACTCTCTCATTTTGATTTCTCTCAGCTTTCCATCACCTTACGGTGCCCCCGAGGATTTTCACCAAAAAGACTCTCTCATTTTCGTTTTGTTTGTTTGGACCGGAGTGTTGCCCCTGATATGAATCGCCTACACTTGCTCGACTTGGCATCTCTCGAAGAATGGTCGGAAGGTCTTTCTTTGGACCGTAATGTGGGCTTTTGGATAGGGTCAGAAGGAAAGGGTATCAAAAGGCTCAAAACAATTCAAATGGGTTCAAGATTACAACTTTCGGAATCAGATTTCTTGCAACAACCACAACTTCCGCCCCAGTTCCTTTGCTTGGGGACTTTTGAATTTTTACTTTGATTGGACCGAACCGTGAGGCTACCTATGTATCCTTAAAAGGAATCAGGTCGAACGTAGTTCATGACATAGAAATTGCTTTATTGTTGTGATTTTCTTTTCCTTTTCTTTTCTCTTCCTTTTCATCTTCTCTTTTTCCTTTTTGTTGTTTTTTCTTCTTTTCTTTTCTTTTTTCTTTTCTTTTTCTTTCTCATTTTTTTCTTCCTCTTTTCATTCTTTTCTTTTCCTTATCTTTTGCTCTCGCGTTTCTGAATTTTGTCATTGATTCCAAAAGAGGGGTATGAAAGGAAATAAATAAGGCTCAAAAGGGGTAACAAAGGATAAAGTGTTTAGATAGTAGAACAAAATGCCCTCGTCATTCCAATCTTTAAAACATGCCAAGTACAAACAAGCACAATTTGACCAAAGAAATCATACATAATATCTTTTGACCGCATCAGAATTGATAGCCATTTCTACACATTTTCCTTCTACATCTGTTAAATACAAAGCATCATTGGACAATACTCTTATTACGATGAACGGACCCTGCCAATTTGGGGCGAACTTTCCTTTTGCTTCAGCCTGATGTGGAAGGATACGTTTCAACACTTGTTGACCCACTTCAAACTTCCGTGGACGAACCTTCTTATTATATGCTCTTGCCATTCTCTGCTGATACAACTGACCATGACATACTACTGCCAATTGTTTCTCATCGATCAAACTCAATTGCTCCAGGCGGGTTTTAACCCATTCATCGTCTTCAATTTTGGCTTCCGCGACAATTCAAAGGGATGTGATTTCAACTTCCGCGGGTATCACTGCTTCAGTGCCATATACCAACAAATAAGGAGTTGCCCCTACTGAAGTACGAACAGTAGTGCGATAACCCAGCAATGCAAAGGGCAGCTTTTCATGCCACTGCCTGGATCCCTCCACCATTTTTCGAAGTATCTTCTTTATGTTCTTGTTGGCTGCCTCAACTGCTCTGTTCGCCTTGGGGCGGTATGGGGTGGAATTGCGATGTGTAATCTTAAACTGTTGACATACCTCTTTCATCAAATGACTATTGAGATTAGCACCATTATCTGTGATGATCACCTTTGGGATCCCGAACCGACAAATGATATTTGAGTGCACAAAATCGACTACTGCTTTCTTGGTCACGGACTTGAAAGTTTTAGCTTCAACCCACTTGGTGAAATAATCAATGGCCATCAGAATGAACATGTACCCATTGGATGCAGCTGGTTCAATTGGTCCAATGACATCCATACCCCAAGCAACAAAGGGCCATGGTGCAGACATTGTATGTAACTCAGATGGTGGAGAATGAATCAAATCTCCGTGTACCTGACATTGATGACACTTTCGCACAAAACTGATACAATTTCTCTCCATGGTGAGCCAATAGTAACCCGCTCGAAGAATCTTTTTTGCCAGAACGTACCCACTCATATGCAGTCCACAGACTCCAGAGTGTACTTCGGTCATGATAGTTGTGGCTTGCCTAGCATCTATGCATCTTAACAATCCAAGGTCTGGAGTTCTTTTGTAAAAAACCCCTCCACTGAAGAAAAATCCACTTGACAACCATCGAATTGTTCTCTTCTGATCACCTGTGGCTTGTACTAGATATACCCCCATCTTGATATACTCCTTGATATCGTGGAACCATAGTTCACCATCAAGTTCTTCTTCCACCACATTACAATAAGCATGCTGATCGCGGACCTGAATTTGCAAAGGGTCCACATAAGCCTTATTTGGATGATGCAACGTTGACACCAGAGTAGCCAAAGCATCGGCGACCTCATTATAAATCCTTGGAATATGCCTGAACTCTATTAATTGAAACCGTTGACAAAGATCATGCAAACATTGTCGGTACGATATGAGTTTTAAATCCCGTGTTTCCCATTCTCCTTGAATCTGGTGCACCAGAAGGTCCGAGTTTCCCAAGACCAAGACTTCCTAGACACCCATGTCTGCAGCTAACCTCAAACCCAAAATGCACGCCTCGTACTTAGCCATGTTGTTGGTACAGTAGAAACGAAGTTGAGCCGTAACAGGGTAGTGATGCACTGTTTTAGAAATAAGTACCGCTCCTATCCCAACGCCTTTCTGTTAGCAGCCCCATCAAAGAAAAGTTTCCATCCTGGCTTTTCAACCTGTTCCACCTCATCAATGTGCATTACCTCTTCATACGGGAAGTAAGTCTTCAAAGGTTCATATTCTTCATCCACCGGATTCTCGGCCAAATGGTCGGCCAATGCCTGGGCTTTCATCGCGGTCCAAGTCATATAAACGATGTCAAATTCTGTAAGCAAGATCTGCCACTTGGCGAGCCTCCCTGTGGGCATAGGCTTCTGAAATATATACTTCAACGGATCCAAACGAGAGATGAGGTAAGTAGTATAAGATGACAAATAATGTTTCAACTTCTGTGCTACCCAAGTTAGGGCACAACATGTCCTCTCAAGGTGAGTGTACTTAACCTCATAAGATGTGAACTTTTTGCTGAGATAATATATGGCCTGCTCTTTCTAGCGGTGATGTCATGCTGACCCAATACACAGCCAAATGAATTGTCCAAGACCGTCAAATATAGAATCAAAGGTCTCCACGGTTCTGGTGGGACCAACATAGGTGGGTTTTACAAGTGCCCCTTTATCTTATCAAATGCTTCTTGACACTCATCTGTCCACTTGACCGCAACATCCTTCTTTAACAGCTTGAAGATAGGCTCACAAGTTGTCGTAAGCTGAGCAATAAACCTACTAATGTAGTTCAACCTCCCAACAGACTCATCACCTCAGTCTTGTTCCTCGGGGGTGGAAATTCTTGGATAACTTTGATCTTTGATGGGTCCAATTCAATACCTCGACGGTTGACTATGAATCCCAACAATTTTCTAGACGGAACACCGAATGTGCACTTGGCAGGATTGAGCTTAAGATTGTACATGCGGAGCCTTTGGAAGAACTTTCTCAGATCTCTGACATGGTCAAACTACTTCCTGGACTTTATGATCACATCGTCCACATAAACCTCGATCTCCCTATGTATCATGTCGTAGAATATGGTCGTCATTGCCCTCATGTAAGTTGCCCCAACATTTTTCAAACCGAAAGGCATGACCCGATAGTAGTATGTTCCCCATGGTGTAATGAACACCGTTTTTTCTGCATCTTCCTCGTCCATTAAGATCTGATGGTAGCCAGCATAGCAATCCACAAAAGAAACGATCTCATGCTTGGCACAATTATCAATCAATATGTGGATGTTCGGCAGTGGGAAGTTGTCCTTTGGACTTACCTTTTTGAGATCACAGTAATCAACACACACCCTGGTCTTACCATCCTTCTTTGGCACAGGCACAACATTGGATAACCAAGCGGGATACCGCGTGACTCGAATAACTTTTGCATCAAACCGCTTGGTGACCTCTTCTTTGATCTTCACACTCATATCAGTTTTAAATTTCCTTAGCTTCTTCTTGACAGGAGGGAATGCCGGGTCAGTGGGCAATTTGTGAACCACCAAATCAGTGTTTAGACCTGGCATGTCATCGTATGACCATGCGAAAATATCTTTGTATTCAAACAATGCTTTAATTATCTCCTCCCTGATTTGTGGTTCAAGATGGACACTTTAGTTTCTCTGACATTATCTTGATCCCCTAAATTGATTGCTTTTGTATCATTCAGGTTAGGCTTGGGTTTTTCTTCAAAATGGCTTAATTCTTTACTAATCTCCTCAAAGGCCTCGTCATCATCATATTCCAATTCATCATCACACTCTATTTCTTGTATTATTATTTCAGAATTAGATTGGCTTTTGAGACTAGGCCAAAGATTCCTCATACATGTCATGTCATTGAAACCAGCATAAAAAGGAACTGTACAATAAAGAAAATAAAAACTAAAATAAAACTATCAGGAATGAAGAAAAAAGGAAATTGCATTTCATTGAAATTAAAGATAACAAGGTTTATACATCCAAACGGACGGAACATAGAATCTGAATTACAACCTTGGAATATTCCAGACAAACTGAAAGAAAATCAAAGCAAACTACCAAAACTCCTTCCGGGTAGGGAGATGAGTAGCTTCCCAATTGTTAAGCATTGCCCTTGGTCCAACAAACTGCACATCCGCTTCACTCGAACATTCTCCAGCTTCCACCATGTTCACATCGATGAATAACCTCTCGAACCTTTTAATCAAATCTCCATCAACATCAACCACTGAACTGGGAACCGTTGTCGCTGGGCGCTTTCTGGTACCAGGCCTGACAAATGATCTGGAAAGACGTGGGACAGGTTTTGGAAGGGCCCATGTCCTCTGCTTCATTTTCTTGGCTCTTCTCACGTCTGCGGCTGTGGTTTTAAATCCCAGACCAAATGTATCCAAGTTTTTAGGAAGAGACACCGGATATACGATGCCCTATAGAGATGCACCCAAACCCTTACTAGGTACAAAACTATTTTTCAACATCTCAAAAGCCACCATGACTGACACGACAGTTACCTTTGGAATTGGAACGCACTTCCCTTTTGGAATTTTCTCAGCTGACATTGTTTCGAAGACCTGATAGACCCAGGGTGCCTTATCATCCTCAACCACAATTAATGGTATAATGGCATCACTATGGGCACACAGATTATCCTCGCCGTGCACAACGATTTCCTGTCTGTCCCATTCAAATTTAACCATCTGGTGCAGGGTGGATGGGACTGCTTTGGCCGCATGAATCCAAGGTCGACCCAGCAACAGATTGTAGGAAATAGCTACATCCAGCACCTGGAACTCCATAGTGAATTCAACTGGGCCTATTGTCAACTCAAATACTATGTCACCGACTGAATCTTTACCTCCGCCATCAAATCCCCGACCGCAGATATTGTTCTTGTGAATCATCTCATCCTCCACTTTCAACTTGTTTAGAGTGGAGAGAGGGCAAATGTTTGCGTTGTAACCATTATAGACCAATACCTGGGTAACCACGAAATTTTCACATTTCACTGTAAGGTAGAGGGCTCTATTGTGCTCAGTACCCTCCACGGGCAACTCATCATCAAAAAAAGTGACCTTGTTTACCTCAAATATCTTGTTAGCTATCTTTTCCAAATGGTTTACTAAGATTTTGTCAGGAACGTGGGCCTCGTTCAGGATTTTCATCAAGGCCTGACGGTGCTCGTCTGAATGGATTAATAATGACAACAGTGAAATCTGAGCAGGAATCTTCCTTAACTGCTCCATAATGGAGTAGTCTTGCACTTTCATCTTTCTCAAGAACTCTTCTGCCTCTTCTTCGGTCACAACTTTCTTCACCAGCACTGGGTTATCTTTGGAGGTTTTAGCTTTTCTTAACTTTTTGGGGGCAAAGCACCTCCCCGATCGAGTCAAACCATGGGTCTCACAGACTTCTTCTCTAACCTCTTTCCCCTTGTAAGTCACTATCACTCGTTCATAATTCCAAGGGACAGCCTTGTTATCGACTATCGGTAACTGGGTGACCGGCTTGATAATGATGGGATCTGTGCGGGCACCCTCCACAATTACGACAGGCTTGTTCGCCACCCCTGGCACCATCACTTTTATTTTTTCTTGTTTCACTACAACATCATTTAAGGACCCCTTTTTTACTACCGCAGATGGTTCATTGTTTGCTCCGTTCAACCTGATCACTGATTTCTCACTTATTGACTTTTAAACCGGCCAGACTTCACTGGACCGAATCATCATGACGATCTTTGAAGGCTTCTTAGGCTTCCCTCCCTTATGCACTATCTCGGTCATATTTGTCTCATGATGGGCCAACAATGGGTTCTGGTTGATATTGGGCGCCTCCGGAGCTTGGACTTCAATCCGATTGGTATCAATGAGCTCTTCAATAGCTATTTTCAACTACTAGCATTTCTCTGTGTCATTCCCCGGAGCACCAGAACAATATTCGTAACTTACAGAATGATCCAGATTCCTCGGGGGATGATTTGGCAGTTTTGGCTCGATCGGACTCAGCATACCCAGTTGTCTCAGCCTGTGGAATAAACTAGTATAGGACTCTCCCAATGGAGTGAAGGTTTTCTTCCTCTACAACCTCTCGTTCTTAAATGCTTGATTGGGCCAGAAACCTGTTCCAGGAGAGTTTCGGTAGGCTCGTGGAGGTGGATAAGCATTTTGTGGAGCTGGGTAGGTATTCTATGGGGTTGGCGCACGCCATTGTGCGTGGGCAGGAGGTTGAGTGTATGTTTAGGCGTGGTGGATAGAAAAATGGGGATCTGGTGATAAGTAGTAATGTTGTGGTGGGTTATATGGCGTGTGGGGGTAGGTTTGGTGGTGGGGTCGAGGCTGGTTATAGTAATGTGATGGGCCCCTGGGTCCGAACCAAGCTCCTGAATCAATCGTTGTGACATCCTCTTTCTTCTTCTTTCCAATTACTTCCCTGGTACCGTTTTGGATGGCCTGGGTGGTTGCCTTAATAGCTGCGTAACTTATGATTTTGTTTGACTTGAGCCCTTCCTCTACCATGCCCCTCATTTTCACCACTTCATTGAAGGACTTGCCTATAGCCGATATCAGATGGCCAAAATAAGTGGGCTCTAAGGCTTGTAGGAAATAATCCACCATTTCACTTTATTTCATCGGAGGGTCAACCCTCGCTGCTTGCTCTCTCCAACGGAAACTGTACTCTCTAAAACTTTCTCTAGGCTTTATCTCAATCTTCGTCAAAGACAGACGATCCAGAACAATTTCGAGGTTATACTAAAAATGGCAAGTGAACGCTTGGGCTAGATAATCCCATGTGTACCATCTGTCGTGATCTTGCCGGGTGTACCACTCCAGCGTTAAACCACTCAGACTTTGACTGAAATATGCCATTAGTAACTCATCTCTTCCGCCATCTCCCCTCATTTTGCTACAGAAACCTCTCAAATGCTCCACTGGATCACCGTGCCCATCATACAAATCAAACTTGGGATTCTTAAACCCTGCCGGCAATTGAACGTCTGGGAACAAATATAGATCTTTGTAAGCCTTACTTACCTGACCACCCAACCCCTGCATATTCCTGAATGACTGTTCCAAGCTCTTAACTTTCCTAAACATCTCCTCCTGCTCGGGATTTTTAGGTGGCTTCTCAGTTTCCACAGGGAGGTCAAAATGAGGAGCGTAAGAATAGGGTTCTGGAGCTTTGAAAGTGGGCTCCGGGGGGTAATATTGGTTGTAGTGAGTATGGAATAGAGGCTCACTGGAGGATCAGTGTAGTGCAGCAGATGGGGGCATCACAAAAATGGGAGTAACTGGTGGAGGAGGGTACGGGACTTGTTTGGGTGGTGGAGCTTGTGATGTATAGGAAGTGGTACCATGGCATTGTTGGTAGATGGGAAAGGCCGGAGATGAGTTCACAGTGGGAGGTTCCTGGGGCTGAGCCAATGGCGGGATATAAGCAGGGTTGGCGGGGTAAGCTGGTGGTGGGTGCCCTTTTGCCCATGCCTGGTACATTTTGGCCATCTACTATTTCAGCTTATACACCTCTTCTTTCAGATTAGCCTCCGATTCTTCTACTTCTTTTGACAGGTCGACAATACTTGCCTCAAGTTCTTGGTTGGCCATGATCAACTTGTTTTTGGACCGGGTGTTGTAGGAGTGAGTTGCCAGAATGTCAACCAAACTAACCACCAGCCTGTACTGGTTATCATCAACAACAAACTTATTAGCGATTAGGGCTTTAACAGATAGGCAACCGCACATTTGGGGAATGTAATGCACCTAAGCAGTTAACCATTTCTATTATGCATTTGATCGGTTGCTTGCATCATTCCGGCTTTTCCTCTTTTCAATCTTGCCTTTCTCTTTTTTTTCTTTTTCGATTTATCGTTGTTCTTTATTCCCTCATTGTTTTGCCATTATTTTCCTTCCCACAGTTTCTTGTTTTCTCTCTTTTCCTTTTCTTCTCTCTCTTGTTTTTTCCTCATTTTTCTTTTCTCTTTTTTTTCTTTTGGTTTTGATCGAATCCTATGAAGATTGCCTACGTATCACGACCCTGCATGAAGCAGACCAAGTGTAGTTCTGGGAGATAAGTGTAAAAATAAATAATAAAACATTTTGGGATTTTCAAATTTTTCCATAAAATAAAACAATTTTATTACAACGATTCATCCTACCAAATTATAAAACTAACAGACTCGAAAAGGGAAATTAACAGACTCTGACGGACTCAAAACAGACTAACAGACCCTAGCAGAAAGACAGACTCGAAAACAGACTAACAGACTCCAACTGAAAGAAAATACAGACTCAAGTAAAATTCATGAATACACCAATGCCTCAAATGCTCCTAGGGCCCGCGAGACATCATTCGGTCTCGCCATGGGCCTATATGAGAGATCCCTTTAAAGCCTCTCCAAATCACTCATTATCTAGCGGACAAATGTCATTACTGCTGCGAAGAAGGTGGTGCGATTCATATCCTCACACGCTTGGCATATCATAACAATGTAGTCGGCAATGGCTCTGACCCTCTCTCGGATTCTACCCTTTTCTTGAAGCAGACGCCCGACCTGCTAATTCTGGGCTTCTAACACCTGAGTGTAGTGAAGGTGTTGATTTTGCAACTGTTGTATTTCTTCCTCCATCTGAGCCATCAAATCATAATAGTGTTCCCTATCAGCTTTAAAATCTTTGGCCTGCTTGGCTGCCCCATTCTCGAGAGTAGTTACTTTTCTCTTCGGGCTGGTGATTGTCCCTTCATATCTTCTTTTCATTTGTTGCACAAACTGTGCCCGCCCTTCTGCATTTTTTGCCAATTGAGCCCGGACCTTTTCTAGATTGACCTCGGACTTCTCTAGGTCATTTTGACACTCAAGTGCTTTCTTTCTTAGACTGCTTATAAGCCTTTCATCCGCTCAGCTTCTTTCCGGGTTTCTGGCAGCTATTCTCATTTTTCGGATTTGAGCTTTGAGGGCCTCATTTTCCTGAGTGAGCTTTTTCTTTTCCCCTTCATCTGTGGCGGCTTGCAAACCATTCTCAAACTGAAGATTCCTGACTTGCCTTTCCAACTTACTTATGGTAGCCCTGTACTTGTTTTCTTTGGTCAACCAGTCCCATTGCACCTGTGCTCCATCGGTGAATTGTTGGACATGGGGTCTCTTTGCGGGCCATTCGGGCTCTTGATGAACTCGAGATCTTTTACCGTACAAGGCGGTGTAACTAGGCTCCAGTTCGCCTCTGGATAGATCTCGTACTTGAGTCTTAGGCTCCAAGAACCTGCATTGATGCCAAATCCAACGCACTTTTTCTTCTGGAAAAGCGGCTTTTGGTTCCAACTCAATGACCTGCCGACTCAAATCCTCTTCATGTGGGATGGTCTGGTATCAGCCTAACTGACGTACTTGGTGCGGAGCATAAGGCTGGATACTTGGAAGACCCATCAACAGCAAAAAACACACCTCAGCCGACATATAAATTACTTCACTGACCGAGAGCCACCCGAACGTCAAGTCGGTCTTGTTTGCAGTCAAGGATCTCAAGTGGGCATGCCATGCTTCTATACCATCCGGGAACTCATAAACCTCTACCCGTTTTTCATGTTTTTCAATACATTTGAGACCAGTCATACCACAATTCAGATATCACGGGCGGTGGCAAAGGTGTTCCCCCATCCATAGTTGTAACAGCATATTGCACCCTTCAAAGAACTTTCCTCCTTCTCGGCAAAGGGTCAGAGCTCGGTAAATTTCTGAGCGGCACTATGGTCCCATTTTCCTTTTTCATCATAAAGTCAGTTATCCCCACGAGCCCCAACTCTATGTTCCCGTCTTTTTTGGGGCAAATCAAAATACCCAGGAACGCCACTATAAAAGCTAATCCTCTCTGAGCTTCCCACGTGTTTTGGTTTCCTGAGTAAGTAAGGCCGGTGTCTGGTGCCTCGAAGCCACGGGGATTCCCGTAACGTCGGTACAGAAAGTAGAAGGTACATAATCCTTTGACCAAATTTCCGTCTCGGATGTCCCGACTGATGCTTAATAGGTCCAAAACTGTGTGAGGGGTTACTGTTCAAGGTGCCACCGGGTATTGATTTCTAAGATTCCCAACGAAACTGGCGTAGCCTGCTATCTCTTATAGTGTAGGAGTTAGCTCGAAATCAGCAAAGTGTAATACATTATGTGTTGGGTCCCAAAATGGTATCAAGGCCTCAATTATGTCCTTTCTCGGCTTAACTTTCAAGAGCCCGACAAGACCGCCCAACGCTTTTGTCATAATTTTTCTGCTATCTTCCCCCAAATCATGCCACCACATATGTAGCTCCAACGGGATCTCTTCACGGACTGAGAAAGGTTCATTTTGAATTGTGCTCATCCTGCACATTTATTAAGGTGATTTTAATTAAGAGAAAAATTATGACTCATTTCGACTCAAGAAAGAGTGATCACTATTTTTTCCAAAATAAAAACATCCGTCTTTGCCAATACGGCCTTTCAGCACTTCGAGGACGAAGATTTTAAGGTTGTGTTGGCTAACCGGCCCAAAATCTTGAAAAATGACCAAAGGCGGTTGTTCTGGCAAAAACAGCCTTCCGGCGCCCTTTTGAGGGACATTCGACTATTTTTGACAAGAATGGCATCACCTTACTTATTTGCAATAAAAATAAAATTTTGCTCTTTTTGGGCTATTTTTGCAAAAACGAAGTTGGACCCGATGGGAGTTGCCTACGTATCCCACATTTGGTGAGAATCAAACTGGCGTAGTTCGGGCAGATAAAACTATTTTTGAAAACAAGATTTTCTCCTTTTTCTTCCTTTTCTTTTTTTCATTTTTTTTTTTCAAAAATTCAGCAGAGTTTCAGTACCTTTTGGACATTGGTTTTTCAAAACAGGAATTACCTCACTTAACCTTCACACTGCTATTTCCCAACTTTCTCCTATTATTCAAAAGCCGATCAGCATGCAAATCCGAAGTAAATAAATGCACAAGTAGCAAGCAAGATGCATCAGGATGGTCTTTTCATTTCTGGTACATCTGTCCTAGACAGACCCAACCCCTGTGTTGAGTCTCCAAAGTCAAATGCACGTGATGCAAGCAAACGTTCCTACTAGGGATCCGGCATGAGGTCTTGTTATACTAGGTTTAAAACCTGGGTTTATTGTTCTAAACCTGGCTTACCCGAGCGGACAGCTTGAGCCGAGGGGGGTAGTGTACCGGGAATACAGAAGCTTCACCGGCTTTGCAACTTGTCCGAACCTCGTTCTAAAATTTGGGATATGACTCTAACAGAAGAGAAGTCACACAAAGTGCACCCTTCTCCATGATTTAGAAGACTCAGAGAGAGGAAGGGTTTCGTAGCAGTTTATATACAGTTCACAGAATATCAAAGCAGTAAAACAATATTTAGCACATTAGGCCCAAACATGTAACAAAATCAGATAATAAATGAAGCCAACTATAACAATTCATCTAAGCTCGAATTCTGAACCCTGAACTAGAGATTCTGGGTTCTGCTCCCCAGCAGAGTCGCCAGAGCTATGACACCTCTTTTTTCCTACCCCCAGAAGGGAGTATAAGGGAGTTTTTTCTAATTTAAGTGACAATCGAAACGGGATTTATTTATTTATTCAGAGTCACCACTTGGGATAATTTAGGGTGTCCCAAGTCACCGGTTTAAATCCCGAATCGAGGAAAGATTGACTCTGTTTACAGCCCGCGAACACAGAAATTCGGGTAAAGAATTCTATTAACCGGGAGAAGGTGTTAGGCATTCACGGGTTCCGTCGTTCTAGAACGGTCGCTCAACTATTATTATTGGCCTATTATCTGATTTTAATACATTTCAAACCTATGTGCATTTTAACTTTAAAACCGTTTTTATTCATTTTTAAGAAGATTCCAACGTTATACAAAACATGACTTTGGATCACGCCACATGAAATGCACCCACGGTCCGCGACATATTTTATTTAACATTGTTAGGATTTGGATTTGGGTCACATGAAATGCACACCCGAGTTTAGGGAAGTTAATTATTAAAATAACGCGCCTAAAGCAACTACGCGTTTTTAACTTTGCGAGGGCCATGGAAAATTCGCTAAATGGCGCCTCGAATCCTAAAAAAATTTGAAAGAAATAATTAAATGAGGGCCAGACATTTAAGAGTTTTGTTTGGCATAGCACACCTCAAATCCAATTTTTGAAGGACATTAACTAAATTAAACCACATGAAGGATTTCTAATCATAATATGAAAATTTCAAACTCAATGTGAATAATCCCATGCCAACAGAACGTGACACCAAGCTGAACTGATTAAAAGAACCCAAGCATGTTATGGACCCATCGTCCACATAATTATTTTTTGTCAATAAGCAAAAGACCCCACATAGGCTCCCATATGAAGCTCGAAACTGGACTGTACCCAGCGAAGGCGACTTGGCACCATTGGGCCAATGTTACAGCCAGATTCGCAGAACCAAACTTTGCGCACAATCAACTATACATCCCATAAGTTAAAGTTATACGAAACACTAAATTAAATTAACATTTTTGCTTCCGAATCTTTGATCATTTGAGCATAAAGCGACCAAAAGTGAATTTCCAAATGATTTATACACTTTGGTCCCAAGTCTATCGTAGACTCCTATGGCCTCATCATTAAGGGAATAAACGTTGGGCCCACATAAACCCACATGAGGCTCCCTAGGTCAATTACTGGATGATGGTACTCGAGATTGAATCTCCCCAAGGCAAACGACATATGTTGTTGCCTTTCTCATAACAATAAATCCAAGATTCAGACTATAAAGTTTAAGATCTCATTTCACAAATATTGAAACATTAAACTGACTTGGGTGAAGATTAAAACAAACTAATAGGCAAATCAAACTATCATCAACATGAGTATATGATTGAATCTCACAGGACATTAGACACTTAATTGGTTCCTGCCCAAAAAAACTTTAAACAAGACTAAAGGATGAATTAAACTACTCTTATCATGGGTCTATAAGTCAAACCTTGTCTTCCAACAACACATAACAAACAAACCTTAGATCACATCACAATTCCCTTCAAATAGCAAATTACACTTTGTCATTTTGCAAATTCCATATGAAACTAACACACTGACTTTCAGCAAAATAAAAGAAACAAAACTGGTCGTGTAACTAGAACAAACCAGCTACTGCACTATCTCTAACAGTCCCAAATCAAACTTAAGCATACGAACTTTACTGCCTAAATCAGAAATTAGGTAGAAAACATAGTGAATCCGGCTGTTAAGCCATCATAGAAATGAGGAACACTTAAAGGGCATAGATTCACTTCTTCAGTACAACAATTAGGCTAACATATACAATACAAGGTTTACTACAGAATATTTAAAGAAATGGAAGAAGCAAATGAAGGGAAATCCAAAAAAACAAAAAAAACAAAAGCTTGTATTCAGCCAGGCCTCAACTCAAAGTACATGCTCTTTGATACTTGTTGACAAAGATTTGAAGAAATACCTGGTAGTGAACAAAGAAAACAAAAGGGGTCAGGAGTCAGCAATCAAGCGGCAGGAGTTAGCCCAGATTCAGCACTCAAACAGTGAGATTATCTCAAAAAAAACTCGATGGAACAGTAAATAACAGAAGAGCTTGAACCAACACTTCCAAAAACCACAACTCAATCCATGTCTAACCCCAGAAAGAGAATCAATGATCTTTCAAAAATTGAAACTCCAAAATCACATAAGAAGATCAATAAAATAGTGATTTCTATTGAAAATTTTCAGCCATTTGTTTTCTCTGATTTTTTATCTCTCCATTTCTGACTTGAATAGCAAGTCATGATGCCTTTATAGGCAAGGCATTAGGGCAGCTTAAAAATATCAGTCTTTGCATTTTGCCCCTTTTTGAATTTTGGTTTTAGCTCACATACCCCCAATGTAAATTTCAGAATATCAAAATAGTCCCTAACCCCTTTCCTGGAAGCTTCCTAAGGCTGTTACACCCAGATTCCCGAAGCTAGTTACCTAGACTACCCTTCAAAACCCTGAAAATTTCCCTCAGTAAATTACCATTGGCTTAAACCAGGTCTGGACTCAAAAATCAATTCAAGTCCCTTGGAGTGAATTCTGAAATGGATTGAGAGACCAAACAACAAAATGAATTGAACCAGATTAAGCAAATTATGGCAAATGGTAAGAAAACAACTAAACGATTTCCCAAAACTAAAACCTAAACTAAAATGCGGAATTAAACTAGGTTATCAAATAAACCTAATTAAGTTAACCTAAATGGCTGAACAAATAGGGTGAGGTCAGAAATTTAGTCATGCTATTAACAGGAAAATTAAACAGACCAAACAACATCAGAGAACAAGACTTGGAAAAGAAAATTAACAAGGAACAAACGGACAGTGTTCCATCTCAGCCAGAAACTTTGGTCAATTTTAATTGAATTATTCAAAGAAAAAGAGAAGAAGAGAAGAGGAAAGTAGGCTGAAAGAACACAAGAATGAACAAAAGGAAAGAAGGAACTCGCCGACCGAGGCTTGAACTCGCGACTGATATTCCGATTTAATCCTCAAATAATGTCAATCGCTTGTTCTTTGTTAAGAACAAGCGAACAACGTTATTTTGTGACAAACCCAACCTTGAATAACTAAGAAAACTTGGAGGAACAACCTTGCATGTCTGAATTTGGCTTTGGGCATTTAGGGCTTGAATCTTTGATTTACGATTTGAGAAGCTCCATGGGAATTCGAGGGAAAAGAATTGGAGATTAGGGAAGAGGAGGGTATAAGGTTTCTGTGGTGTTGATTTGGAGTCATTTGGGACCGGCGCTGCCGGGCAGATGTGGTGGAAAAAAAGGCGGCTCTAGGGTTTTAGGGGTGGTATGTGAGGAAGACAAAGAATGAGATTGTAACGGGGGGAGTGGTTCGGACAGTTAAATACTGTCAATATCCATAGTTCACGACCGTTGGTCAAAGAAAATCAATGGTCTTGATCACATGCTATTGAAACGGGGTCATTTTGACTATTGGGGTTGGACCGGGTTTTTTTGGAGCGGGTTTGGGCTGAGCCAACCGGGTATCTGTGTATAAATCAATTGGGCTTGGAGAAAAATTAAACAAAAGGACCAAAAATCTGATCTTCTTCAACTCTTTTCCTTTTCTTTTTCAATTTATTCAACATTCTTTTTTTCTTTTTCCAAAATTAAAAATTAAAACCTAAATTAAATCTTAAAACCAAATTAGCCTATCAAAAATACTAATTAATTCTAAACTATAATTAATATAACTAATAAAAAACCAAATTTAAAGAAAACTACCAAAATTCGAAATTAAACAATAAAAATGCAAAATTGGTTATTTTTTGTGATTTTTCCATTTTTTATAAAATAACTAATTTGTTAATTAATCTAAAAAGTGTAAAATTAAATCCTAAATGAAAATGCAACATATTTTTGTATTTTTTATGAATTAAATAAAATAAACGTGCACAGACAAATGCAAGCAATTAACAAAAACAAATGCTACAAAAATCTATGAAATTGCAAATAATAGGAAAATTTATTTTGTTTTGAATTTGTGGGAGTAATTCATATAGTGCAAAAATCACGTGCTCACAGTAACCACCTTGTCCACACACAAAACATGAAAACGCCCTCTTAGACTCTTTCTCTGAAGCAGGTTTGAGTCTTTCCTTTCTTGTCCTTCCTGCATTCCTTCTCCATTTAGGTGGTAGAACCACATCTTCCAGCACCTCTATTGGGATTACCCATAAACTCTCATCTGGCATCAGATTCACTGGAAATTCATAAGTTCTAAGTAGGTTATCCTTCTAGTAGTAAAAAGAGCAATACTGGCCAGGTTTCAGCTGCTAGTTCTTCAAAACCGCCCAAGCATGCGGACATGGAAGTTCATTTGAAATTTTCTGCAACTGCATGTTCCCTCTTCAAGGCACACTATGTTTTGCCTTAACCCTTCAAACACAGTATATAACTGCTCCATAGCAATCCTCGCCTGCAAAAGTTTTTTTTTTAAAAAAAATAAAGAATATTATACATTATTATACAGAGTTATACATCCTTATACAAGCAGTAAAATACAAGTCAGCAGTGCCAAGCATCATTATATTTGATTCATTTTACCGTCATTTGCTCCGATGCAATCAGATTTTTCCGAAGGAGTTTGTCGTACTTTTCGCCAAGCTCTGTAGATGTCTTCATTGCACTTTTTATAGTTTTGTTGTTCCACTGTTGTAGCAAATTTGTCATGTACTCCAGCAATCGCATTACTGTAACTCTCTAGCATCCTTATTTGCTGCATTAATTGACTATGCAATATTGGAAGTCATTACCATAGACCTTTTCACTTTGGAGTATGCCCTAGACCACCTTTCGTAGCCAACTTCGAACAAGTAAGGCTACACCCTCGGATCCATTTTGCACATCTCTGTCATATGGTAGTCAAACATCTCTATCGTGTAAGTTCTGGCCAAAGCAAAGAAGATATCCTTCAATTGTTTGTGATGTTTCTTGAATGTGTGCTTTACATTCTTCCACAAGTGAAACATGCAAATACAATATGGTACTTCTGGGTACACAGCTTTTGTGGCATTGAAGATGCTTTTATTTCTATCTGAAACTATACACATCCCTTCCCTAACACCAAAAGTACCCTTTATCTGGACAAAGAACCACTCCCAAGATTTGTTATTCTCTAAATCTACAATTGCATATGCAAGTGGAAGGATTTTTCCTGTTTATACAAAATAGATATTAGAATTCAGACAATTATACAAATCATATACACAGTTATACATAATTATACAACTTTATATTAACTGCAAATTTTATAAAAACAACAGCTGTGAAATCCTATACACTTTTATACATGAAATTACAACATTAAACAAACTGCAGAAACAAGGTAGATGCAGGCAACTCACCAGCTCCACCCTGTATGCAAGCAGTCAATATGGTACCCTTATATGCTGCTTTAAGGAAACTTCCATCAACAACCATTATTGGTTTGCAATGCTCCCAACCCTTGATAGATGCATATAGCGAAACATATGCATAAAGAAATCATCCATCTTCTGATTTGTGCAACTTTGAAACCGTTCCTGGATTTGTATGCTCCAACATATAAAAATACTTCGGCAACTCCTTATATGAATCACTTAGATTCCCTCTTATCATTTCCATTGCTATCTCTTTACCGTCCATGCTTTTATGTAGCTCACTTCAATCCCGTGTTGCTTTTGTATGTCCTCTATTATATCATTTGCGGTGTAAACTTTTTTTGGATTAACATACTTGTCCTTGACTATACTAGCAATTACACTCGAAGTAGCTTGACGTTGTGTTAAGTATCTTTCACCATAGCCGCATGTGTGATTACTATTGTAACTTCTCACCTTGAATATGTTTGCCTTGAAAACGGCAGAAGATTTGAAACTCCAAGCACAATTGTCATCCACACACATAAGGTGATACCTAAGATTAAAGATCATTCAACTTCTAAATACACTTGTATACAAAAACATAACTAAATATATACTAATTTTAATACCTATATACTACTTTATACATATTTATACATATATATAACAGAATATACAACTATTGTCATACTTGTTGCGCTTGATCTCTTCACCTTGAATTGGAACCTCTCGCGTACAACCAAGTTCTTCATCACATTCATAACTATCTCTTTATCTTTATAAACTTGATCCTCCTCAACAAATTCGTTTAACATATTATCTATTATACCCGTGTTTTTACTAAATTTCCTATTTTTAATGTATTCGATATCAGGCATAATATCAGTGCTATCAATTGTGGATATATCTATAGAATTGGAACTTGTAGCAGCCAAACAACTGGAACTTGTAGCAACCAAACAATTATCATAAATCTCGTTCACTATCACAAACAAGGGGTATTTAGTGAAATTCAAGTTTTTCTTCTTTAATTCGATATACACCTTAACACCCGTGTTGTTGTAAATCAGGATCGGTGGCAAACCATCATTTGGGAGAAAGTTAATCTCTATTGTGTTTAACTCACTATCGATCCTAATCTGTTCCAAAATAGTTGCAACTAAACTGTTGTAGCTGAATGTCGACTCGATTATTACACAATCGCTAACGAAATTGATAAACTTGTTTTCTTTCCATTCACCACTATGAAGAACGTAAACTGGAAAAAGCTCCATCGAACAAAAAGTTGAAATCAAAATTGCAGCAAAAATGAAAATTGCGTTGATTTGCAGCAAAAAAAATCACTTTTTGTGTTTGATTTGCTGTTAATTCGAGATGAAGAAGAATTTCTAGGGTTTTTGGAGTTGCATTGGCCGCAAGATCGCGTTTTTGTAGATTTGGGGAAGAAGAATGGAAAGAATGAGAGAAAATCCCGCTTCTGAGTCCCAAAAAACGGAAATAACGCCCCTTTTTTCCGGATATGGGCCTGTTATTTTTGGGCTACTCAATTGTAAATTGAAATATGGGCTATAAATTTGAAAATGAGGCAGCCCAGTTGTTTTAATATGAAGTTTTTCCTATTAAATTATGGAATTTTTACCTCCTATAGCAAAAGTTGATACATTATTTATTTTAAATAAATACCCTTTTAAAAAATTATATTCCACAAATACCTTTTGATTTTTATAGCCAAATATCTATTTATGGTCACCTCCTACCCTTAAGCCATAAAATACGCTTTGTATTATTTTTCTTTCATTCTTTCAGATTTTTTTCACCCTCTCTCTCTCAACGTCTGTCTTTTTCCATGAATACAACCATGATTCTCCACTGATTCATCTCCATTGTCGAACAAAATTTTCATTGTCAGTGGTCGGGGGCTCTGAATTAATGTCGAAATCAAGCCCTAGAGACAAAGATAAGGTTCAAAATCTGCTATTGAAAGGTAAATTGGGGATGACAATGAAAATTTAGCAGATTGTGCAATGGGCTTTGGTAAAGGGACCACCGGCGGCAAAGCCGGCCAATTCTATGTCGTCACCGACGACAGCAGCAACCCTAAGCCGGGAACCCTTTGTCACGCTGTCATTCAAAAGGAGCCATTGTGGATCATTTTTTTCAAAAAGCATGACCATTAGATTACATCAAGGAGTAATCTTTGATGTAATTACTCGAAGATCACACAAATACAGAAAAGGGTTGCTGGAGTAATTACATCAAATACAGGAGTAATTTTTGCAAAAAGCATGACCATTACTCACTGTCAGATATTTTTGAAAGGATTTTTTAGGGTAAATTGGGGCTGACAATGTAGGTTCGAAATCTGCTATCGATGAGACGACATTAGGGTTATTCTTGAATAAAGACGACGGAGTTTGGGACTGAGCAAGTTGAAGAGTCTGTTACCTTTTTTTCATTGTATTTCAATGTATCTCATTGTATTCTATGCATTTCATTGTATTCATTGTCTTTTTTTCATTGTATTTTAATATATCTCACTTGTATTACATGTATTTTATTATATTCATTGTCTCGCTATATTCCATGAATGTCTTTATTTGTTTTTTTAATTAATATAATTTATGTATTAAGATGTATTTATGTATTCAGATTTATAATTGAGTTTGTTGAGTTGTATTAGGAGTCTATTATGTTAATTGATTCACTTTCCGTTTTAAAAATAGTGTAATCCCTTATTTCACGCCGTGAATACAGTCGAATACAATAATCTGTCCAGCTGTAATCCCACATTTTACTCCATGAATACAGTCGAATACACACGAATACAACAACTGATTAGTTGGACTTCCCTGATTCACGCCTATTTTTGCTACTGTATTCATGAATACAATAGCTTAAATACACCAAATACATCTTATAACCACAAAAAAAGTATCTATAATCCGTAATATAACATATAGTATCTATAGATGGCTAATTACTACTAAAAGATAGTGTTTTATGAAAAATTCTCTTAAATTATCCTTAATTACTCATATTCTGTGAAAATTAAGGAGAAAGTTTGCTTTCTTTGCTTATTAATGCTGCAAATCGGGTCACCAAATGTGTGAAAGGCCCAGGACGTCTATTTCAATACTAACAGCCGCATAATATGTCGAACCACTGAAGTATCTCGCACGTGTCACTCCCTAACCGCAACGAATAAACTTTATTCCGCTCCCAACTTCTCCGCGTACATTATAAATTATCGTGGCCTTACCGTTTACAGTTATATCAACAGGTAACCGGTAGTTACCCACGAGCATTTTCGCTGTCAAAAGAAGACTTTGTTGCCTAGGTCGACCGACATTACTCGGTTATAGGTTGACCCAATAATGCCTTATATTCATTTCCCCAAATAAATAGGCCTATTCCTTCTTCCCGCTTATTGATGAGCTGTATTTTTTGCCCTATGTTGCTTTCTTACTTACGATTTTACCACTCTTCTTATGGTCAACGCCACTCGCCGGGAAACTGAGAGCCACCTCTCCATTCCTCCACTCAGCTTCCGCCGTCACATATTTTCCGCCGCCGCCGCTTCATGTAACAACTGATAAATCATCTGTAAACCTATACACATATACATACAAATAGAGAGATACTCTTATACTATGATGCCGTCTCCGAGAAGTCACAGGAGGGTTATCGAGGAGAAGATTCGGAAGGGGAAGTTGCCGGAGAAATCCATGTCCTTGCACGGAGATATCTCAGGGAGCACTTCCGAGATGTCGCGAAGGCCTAGGACTGCTCCGAACTTGTTCTCCGGCAGAGAATCTTCTGCCGGTAACTCAGCGGAGGTGCAGGTTAGGCTGAAATTGACGAAGTTACTGTTGAATGTGACGATTCAGAGGAGTTTAGGTCCCATTCATGTGCTGATATCACCGGAATCAACCGTACATGATCTTATCGCCGCCGTTATACGGCAATACACGAAGGAAGGAAGACGTCCAGCACTTTGCTCCGCGAACTCCTCCGATTACGATCTTCACTTCTCACAGTTCAGCTTAGAAAGTAAGCGCCGTTCGATTATGCTTTCTTGAATATTTACCGTTAAATCGAGCCGTTTAAATTACTACCATTTCATTGGATAGCGAATTGATTAATTATTTTTTGTTATAAATGATTGGTGGGTCCAGGCTTGGACAGAGCGGAGGAGCTAACGGCGTTAGGGTCCAGAAACTTCTTTCTGTGCCCCAGAAAGCAAGGTGCTGAAACTTCGATGGGAGGTGACTTCACGGTATCGTCTTCAAGATGTACAAAACAAGCTGCTACTGATATCAGTATAGCCTTGCCTTGGCCTAAATTCATGGATTTCTTGCTGCGACTATTTTACTATTTCACAGCTTTGGTAATGGGAGCTAGAGTCGGGATTTGAATTTTATGGGTTCTTAATTTTAGGATGGGGACATAAGGTGTTAGTAAGTGAGTTCTGAATTTTATTTTTGTACATATTTTAAGTGAATTTCTTAATACATATAGAATTCGGACAAAAGTTAATGGATTCAGCCGAATCCGTACTTGGACTTCCAGCTCCGTTCCTGTTGGTAATTATTTTTTCAAACTCATATCCCGATAAATATGTATCCAAATAAGGAAATGAGTCAGCATTCCTTGTTGTGTAAAGGTAAATTGTTTCCAAATAAGGAAATGAGTCATTCTTTTTGGCACGAACAAAAAAAGAAATAAGTTCACATAAATTAAAACGGAGGGAGTATATCTTTTCTGATAGTGTAGAAAAAATATTATTCGTATAAAGGTTAACTCATTATAAGCATGTTCTCTTGCTTGTGTTATTTTAAAGTCGTGTAATACGTTTCTCAGTCCTGGCCATGGGCGAAACGTTCGTCGGAAAATAACACTGAGTATATAGGTAAAATATTAGGCTTTATAATTATATGACATATATTAAACATTTTTTGTCGGAGAATATTTTTACTTCTTTTCAGTTTGAACACCCTTAAAAAAATTCCTGATTTCGCCACGAATCCTGACGCTCAATAAAAGTCATCATTGCAAGTTTGTTTTACCAAGAGTATGAATGTACACGCAAATGGAGCCTCCAGTCTCTTTCCCCATTTATTTGCAAACTTGTTGGCTCAGGGCAGGGCGGACCCACGTAGGTTTGAGAAGGTTCAAATATAATGAACCCGCTTTGTTAAAAAAATTTAGGAATTTTTTCCTTCCTATATCATATATGAAACTTTATTACCAAATATGTGCATAGTATCTAAATTACCCGCCTAATCCATATTTTTCCTACAATTTCTGTACCATTCGTTTATTAGGAATTAATAGAGTAGAATCTTCCCCTAATAACGTGCGAAAAATCAGCAAAGAATCTTGGGATTGATTGATTCTACATTAAATTCAAGTTTTGAAACGAAAAAGAGATTTCGCAACAATTGCAGAACATATCTTCGAGATTCAACAAACTGAATTCAAATTGTAGAATATTTTGTTCTTCGTCGTTTTCAGAAATCAAATTGGCAATCGTATATCTGTTCTTCATCTTTTTTTTTCTCAATCTAGAAATAAAAAAAAAACGAAAAAATTTAGAATAATACATCAGCAACAACACGCAATCATGTCCAAAATCGCAATCATGCTACAACTGAATGGGAATTGGGATAACTATGGTAGATTTAGAGATTTTGAAGTTGATGCCATTGTGGTAGATGAGAATGCAAGCTACAGTATTCTGATTTCTACAATTGCAGAACAACTACCGATTGATACTTCAGAAAAAATTGTAGAAATCAAATACATGGTGAACGACAATTGTCCCCCAATGGAGATTAGGAATGATATGGGGGTTCGTGTGTATATGGAGACCAAAAAGGAGAATAAAAACTTAGGTTCATATTCGTTATGTATAAGTGTACGAGATTTCAATATGGAATTAGCAATCACCAACGATAACACAAGTGCAAGTTTGTATAGTTCGAAATTGCATAGAATTATGGTTTTACGGTATTATCTACAAAATTACTACATTTATCTACAATTAAACTACAAATCAATTTAATGAAAGAATAAAGCAATATTATTTTAAAAATTATCTACAAAGTTACTACATTTATACGACAAAATAAACTACAATATATGATTAGAAATTGTTGATTTCAAAATGTTGTCTTCAAATAAAACTACAATCTATGTTTAGAACAAAATCTAGTCAAATAAAATACAAATCAGTTTAATTATGCACGAAGCAGTATTGTTTTCACAAATTCCTACAAATTGCAACAGTTATAGTACAATTTAACTACAATGTTTGACATCATAAAATGGATGACTACAAAATTTTGACTATATCTACAAATTATCTACAAAGATTCTACAAAATTATAATGATACTGTTTATCTTTATTTTGATGCAGGTTCGTCTGGATCCCTAAAGTTACTTGATATGCCATTCTCTCCAGCTATAGAGGAATATCAAAGTGAAATAATAACAGAATCTACGCAAACTGCTATTGAAGAAGGACAAGTGTATCGGGACAAGCAAACCGTAGTTGCTGCAATGATGCACTTTTCTGTGATGCACAAGTTCCAGTTCAGAGTTAAAAGATCTAGTCATAGAAGGTATAGAGATATTTGTGGTGAAAATATCATTAAAAGCAGTGTTTTACTGAAGATATGTGTTTTTTAAACATTGTAGATAAATTGTAGTTACATTGTAGTTAAATTGTAGTTTTATGTTACTTTATGTTAAAACAGTCCTTTTGTTGCATCTACATTTATAATCTGTATTAAATATTGTATGTTTTTTGTAGCTGCTGGCTTGTATGCGTTGGTGAAAACTGTAAATGGCACTTCAAGGCAACGTCAATTAATGATTCTGCAATGTTCAAGATAAGGAGTTTCAACCGACAACACACATGCTCCTTAATGGACGAAACATTCATACAGCGCAAACGTACTGTAGTTGTAGTTGGTAGCATGGTCATTCGAAAGTATTGTGATCCTAAGACTGTTTACACACCACAGGACATACAAACTGACATGTTATCCGAACACGGAGTGAATCTAAGCTACATGCAAGCATGGAGAGCAAAAGAAAAGGCTTTACAGTTTTTGAGAGGGAATCCGGCTGACTCCTACAGCAAATTACCCAAATAGTTTTATATTCTTGAGGAGACTTATCCTGGTTCGGTTGTTAAATTGAAGAAGACAGCAGATGAATGCTTCTTATACGCATTTGTTGCTCTTTGTACATCAATAAGTGGTTGACATCATTGTAGGCCTGTAGTAGTAGTTGATGAGACATTTTTAAAGTCAGCCTACAGGGGGATTATGCTGACAGCAAGCACCATGGATGCAGCAGGTAAAAAGTGTAAAGCTTTTGTAGTTATTTTGTAGGCAGTCTATAAAATGTAGATACATTGTAGTTATTTTGTAGATATTACATGAAATGTAGATAAATTGTCTATATTATGAAGATATATTGTAGTTGTTATTTACTTATATTTTTATATACATTTTCAAAGCTGCCAATTAATATTTTATGAATTAATAATGTAGGTACAATATTGTCCTTGGCATATGCTGTGGTTGATTCTGAAAATGACGAATCTTGGAAGTGGTTCTTTGAGCAATTCAAGCAGGCATATGGTGAAAGAACTTCAATGTGTGTTGTTTCAGATAGGAATGAGAGTATACTGAGGGCAACATCAATTGTCTATCCGGGCATGACACACTACTCTTGCATGTGGCATATTTGGACAAATATAAGGTCAAAATTCAAGAAGGGTCATCTACAATTACATGAATTGTACTTTGCTACAGCACGGTCATACACTCTGATGAATTTAATGAAAGGATGTCGAAGGTTGAAGAGGTAGACCCGCGTGTGAAATCTTACCTATATGATATTGGCTATCATAGATGGTCAAGAGTACATGCAACTATGAATAGAACGTGGACAATGACATCAAATATTGCAGAGTTGTTGAACGCTGTAACAAAAGATGCAAGAGAGCTGCCGATATTTGACCTTTTAGAGTATATGCGGACACTGCTAGAATGTTGGACCAACGAGAAGTTATTGAAGGCAAAAGGTACTTTTACATTTCTTGGGTCCAAATTCAACAAAGAATTAGAGAACAACAGAACATTATCTCAGAAGCTTAGGGTAAGATCTGTTTATTTGGTGCAGAAAAAATAAATTACTTAATATGCAGTGTTTCCAGATTGTAGATAAATTGTAGTAAAATTGTAGATAATTATAGGTTGTAGATAAGGTGTAGAATCTTTGTAGATGATTTGTAGATAGGTTGTATATAATCTATTTTTATGATTGAGATAATATTTTTTCTGTTTGTTCTGCAATTGTAGGTGAGGGCTTCAACAGATCATATACATACTGTGTTAGATGGTGTGAAGGGGTACATTGTGTGTCTAGAAAACAAGAAATGTAGCTGTGGCCAATTCCAACTTGAAGAACTTCCATGTGCGCATGCTTTGGCAGCATTAAGGCACAGGAATGAAACATATGAAAACTATTGCTCTCCATATTACACAAGGGAGAGCCTTTTGCGTACGTATGAAATACCAGTAAATCCTCTTCCTGATGAAAGCAAATGGAATGTGCCGCAACATATTTTGGATGAGGTAGTAAATCCACCGACGGGAGATAAAAGGCAGCCAGGGAGACCTCAAAGGAAAGATATAAAACATATGATGAAATAAAGTCAAAGAAATACAAGGTCTCATATGGAAATTGTGGAGGTGAAGGGCATAACAAAAGATCTCGCAAGAATGCGCCCAAAAAGAAATGAATATCATGTAGTTAAAATAGTTATTCAAACTAACTGTTAGTGATTTAAAGTTAGCAGATTTTTTGTGTAATCATTTAAGTTTTTAAAGATCATTTATGAAGTAGACTACAATTTGTTTATGTGTGTTTAATATGCTTTTATGTATTGTGTCAGACATCTAAATTTGTCTTTGATATAGTGTAATTAAATTTTAATATTTATTATCTACAATACAACTGATATCAAAAAAGTAACTTTAATGTAAAGTGTTTCCAGATTGTAGGTAAAATATAGGTTAAATGTAGTTAAATTGTAGTCTTGGTAATAATTTGTAGATGATTTGTAGATAAATTGTGGATAATATATTTCTAGGATTGGAGTATTTATTTCTTCTGTTTGTTGTGTAATTTAACTTCAACTGACAGTTATATACAGATATTACCTAGAACTTGAAGGTATTTCGTAAAAATTATGAACATATACAACTACAAAATTATATACCATAACTACATTGAGTGTTTCCAAAATATAGATATTGGCTATATTATTTGTAGGCAAATTGTATTCTAACATCAAAATACTCATATTTAATATAATGAAGATACAGTGCTGTAAACAACCAATTTATATTCAATTGAACAACTAATAATGAAACATAAAATAACAAAACAAAAAGGTATACTGCAATAAAAAATAAAAATTTTGTTCATAAAGTAGTGTATTCTCCTTCAACTACAAATTGGCATCAACTAAACTAGGAAAACATGACATTATTTCTTCTTTCTCTGGACTCTAGTCTTCTCATTCAAAGCAGGAGAACCCTTCCTCCTTGCTAGCCTGCCTGTAACCTCACTTTCACTGATTGACCCATCTTCTTGCTTCTTTGTAGCATAGTCCCATAGGAGAGCTCCATAGCGTCTACGGTGTTGGTCGATATCCGAAAGGTCTTCTGAAGGGATTGACAAATCTCCAAGGCTAACATACTCCGCAAAAGCAGCCACAAATACACCACAATCGTTGCATAAGACAAAAAAATTTAATTATTTAACAAATGATTATAAAAAAAATAATAATTAAACATATAGAAAGAGAGAATAGTTTTTTAACAGTGATCCTTCCTTTTGCTGTGGAATCTCCGCAACCATCCACTGTATGTTGAGAGGGTCTGTAACTGGTTTCTCAATGTATGCCTTTGTGGTCTTGAAGTCAATGTCTTTACGCTTTCCGTAGAAACCAGTGCAAGACAAATACAGAGGGATAATGATTGAAAGCTTATCAATACATGATTCAACAGCATTATGATGGTGTGAAGACACCATGGAATCATACACATAAAGTTGCTTGTCCGCTATGTCGAAAACGACCAACAACCAATGGAAATTCTCTACAATGTTCACAGGCATGATGACATAGTCAACTTCATTCCAGGCAACATTAGCAAGAAGTCTATACCCAAGAATATATTCTGCAACATCATCATCGGGTTTAACAACCGAATATTTTTTTTCTGGCGGAGAACTTATGAACTTCTCATAGATTTGTTCAATCTTTGACTTGAACAAGCAATAAGTTGTTGTAAACCTAGTGTTGTTGTTGGTGGGGCCATATTTGCCTCTTTTTCTCACGTAATACATAATAACATCAATGTGCTGCAAAATAAAATAAAATCTACTATAAGCTATAGTGTAACTACAATTATCAACAAAGCAGCTGCACTTTAAACTGCAAAGTCAGAATTCAAATAATCTAACAAATAGCTACATTTTAGCTGTTATACACAGAACAAATGGAACACAGCAACTACCATAAGGTCTCAATAATATCTACATTCAAACTACAGTTAATATTATAAGTCTTCGACTTGCTCTATAATTTAACTACAAATTAACTACAATCATGAAGTACAGATATACCAATTCTGTCCAAATTACCAAATATACAATTTTTACATACAATTCATCATAAAATATGATACATAAGGTCCAACCTAAATATAATCACACTATAAATAATAAGAGCAACATTTATAAGAAATGTCTACATTATATCTACAATTTATAATAAAAGGCATGGTCACATATATTTCATATCTACAATATAACTACAATTATACTACAAAACAGAACACAAAATATATCTTGTGAATTTATTCTTTGATACTTACCGAGTCATTGAGGACTTGTCCGGGGTGAGCAAGGGAATAAAACCAGTGCTTCTTATCCACCTTTTCAACTCCAAGGTCTAACCAAGGGTTGATTTGGTTATCCTTTATGGAAAAGGAAGCCTTCCTCCTATAACAACAAATAAATGTCCAATCAAAAAAAATCACAGAATCAATTACATATTTAAACTTTAAAATGCTGAAATGAAAGTGTCAAATTAAGCATTCATACCTCTTAGATACTTTGTGACTACGGTGGTATAACCACTTGTTGAACTTATCTAACACATCAGAATCTACATTTTCACCTATAAGAGTTGTGAAAGGGTGCTTGAGGTAGAAAAATTTAGGTCCAATAGAGCTGCTGCCTCCAGAACTATATAGAGGTATGAAAGGTGATCGTGCATGTTTCCCCGGTTGCCTGGTTCTCCCCGGATGAATAGGGGTTGCTTCATCTGGTATGGGCTCGCCATACTTAACCAATTGTGTTAAGTTGTCTGGCAACTCAAAGTCATCCAATGGCACACCCTTCTTATCAATGCCTGATCCTTCAGAAACAACTTCATCCACATGCTGTGCATTTTCACCTTCATTTAGCTATTTCTCAATGACTTGTTCTGTCTGAGCTGCTACAGTCACTCCGTGAATTGGGGACTGTGCATTGATATCTTCAATATCGGTTACATAAAACATAACTTACTTAACAGGAATGTAAAATTGTATAAACAACAATTATTTATTCTGAATGACAGTATAATATTATACCTGCTTGTTCTACCTCAGCTACTTCTTGAAATTCTGAATATAAGTCAACATGTGCTGGAACATATTCTGGACAAACTGCAGCTTCAATTTATAATGAAAAAAAGGTAAACAATACTAGATAATGCTGCCTTGAAATTTGTAGATATATGTAGGAAGTTGTAGATAAAATGTGAATAATAAAACTATGCTCTATAAAGTTTTATACTAAGTATATATATATTTGTAGGTATTTGTAGATACATGTGTTGCTTGTGCTTGCATGCACTTGCTCACCAATATTGAACTGAAATTGCTTGTTGTTCACTCCTTGTTGTTGGTCATTGTTTTTGGTTGAACTACCAGCAAACTAAAGATTTTATGTTAGTTTGAGTATATTATTTCATATGTCATAATTTGTTTTGGTATATAAATATATGTCAACTCTTACCTTTGCCTCATCCGCATCATATCTCCTGTTTATCAAATTCAAAACACTCTTCACAGAATCATCTATAAACACTCGAAGGTCATGTAGTTCCTCAAATATAGCCTTCCTAAAATCCTCTAACTTTCCATCAACCTAAAAGTTAAAAATATAGTTAGTTGGTAATTTTATTCAAATAAATTACAAATCAGTTTAATTATGTACGAGGCAGTATTATTTTCACAATTGTCTACAAATTGCTACAGTTATACTACAATTTAACTACAATGTGTGCAATCCCAACATGGATGACTATAGAATTATACTACAATTTAACTATAATGTATACTACATAAATTGTTATGAAATATAGATAAATTGTAACAAATATGTAAATATATTGTAGTTATAATATTACCTGCTCAATTCCCTTTTCTAGCTTCCTGAGCTTCTTAGCCACAGATTCCTTGTCCTCTTGACAATCTGTATGTTTGGGTTCCAATGTTGGAGAATCAGCATTTGGAACCTCTGATGATTGTGCACCTTGTTCATCTTCATACTCAATCTTGTTTGGCAGAGTAAGCACTCCAATCTCTTCTCCAGATTCAGTCACGCTTGTGAACTGAATGATGGAAAAAAACAGTTAGTTCCACTAAGGTAGAAAATGTAGACTAATTGTAGATATTATGAAGGTAAATGTAGCAACATATAAAACTGAAAAAAATACCTTAATCCACTCAGGCTTGATCATCTTCTCTTCAAAGGCAGTTAACCAAATCTACCCCTTAGTAACTGACCATCTTAATATGCAAGGTATTGAATCAGAACACCTCGTAGCAAACTCCGTGCTGACGGTCGAGCAACACTCATAAAGCCACACTTGCAAGGTTAATGAATATCCCCGTATGAGATAAGAATGTACACGGGAATTTAGACGATGCCTAACGGATTCCATAACCTGATTGAACGATTTAATACCCCATGGGTATGACTCACACTGACCATACTCTACCAAATAGAACCTAAAGTGGTCTATAAAAGACACATGGTCTTTGTCATAAGGACAAACAAAAATTCCAAAAGATAAAGAATGCACAACTTGACTGCATCCTCATCGTTTACCCAAGATCTATTTATTACTATGCTTTTCAAATACTACTTCTCTACTCTTTTTTTGTTAGGAAAATAGCTATTCATTAACTTGCTAACATAACTAGAAGTATATCCATAATCTGTAAACTGATTCACACAATTTAAACCAGTAATTAAACCAAACTCTCTCAATGAAAAATTCAATTTTCCCCCTTTCAAATGGACTGAAAAAAATGATTCATTAGACTTAGACAGTTCATACTTCATCAAAAGATGAATAACTTAGTTTTGCATGCAAATGGAGAGGAGAGACAGTAAGTAACCAAAACAAGTATTTTTAAAAAGCTTTAAAGCATTTGGAGACAATAACTCTTTTATCTGGCTAGGAATGCTAGGATCACACAAAGTGTGGAATCTAAGCACCCCATAATCCACATTATGTGGAGCAAAATAATGTCCCTTCTGCACAAATTGATAAATTATTTCACATTAGTAAACTGCATAAAATGAAGCATTAATCTACATATTATCTACATATAACTACACAATCACTACACAAATAGCTAAAAACAAATCAGGAAAAGAAAAATACATACAAATCTGCTTCAACAAAATACAGCCTACCCACACATATAACTACAAAACACTACAAGACATCTACAAATATAAACATTATCTACAAAAATGCAGGAAGAAAAAAGTAACTACAGCTCTGTTTCAAAATTCAAAAGCTAACGACAATATAACTACAAAATGACTACAAAATAACTACAATTATAAACTGTAAAAAATTACAACTACAAATAATCTACAAAATTAAGACAACTAATCTACAATTTACCAAAACACTTAAAACAGAGATTTTTACATCCAAAACAAAACTAAAAAACTGGAAACTAAAATAATAAATGTTTACCTTCACTAAATTTTTTTCTGAACCAATTTTGGGAGTTTTTTGGACTGTTTCTTCGTTTTTTGTTTTGAGGAAGTAGGGGACAACTTGGGTTTTTTAACTGTTCGAATTTTAGGGACATTTTCAATAAAGTCGTCATCTACACATACCTCTTTCCCCTTTCTTTTGAGTTGTTTGCCGCCAGTTGTAGCACTTCCTCCAGCATCTACATCGTGCATTTGCTTTGTTCTCATCTCGGCATGGATTTGTCTAGGAGATGAACTGTGGGTAGTAGGTTCCATTGCATGTGTAGATTTTACTTGTTTTTGTGGTGATTTTGGTGTTAAACACCCAAATCGAAAGAGGGGATATCACCTATTGTAGATTTTTTAGGTATTTTTTTGGGAGATTTGATGTTCTTCATGGTTTAACTTCAACTTTGACAAAAGATGGGAACGAATTTTGTAGAATGATAACTTCAATATTTGGTGAATTTAAATGGAGAATAATGAAGAACGTGGGTAGCTTTTGTTCTGTAAAGAAGAAAACAAGCGCTAACACATGGGGGAGTGAAGGGAAAAGGTAAAACGTTGGGGGGGGGGGAGAGTTAAGGGTAAAGGTAAAACATGGGGAGGGGGGTTGAACTGAAAGGAAAGAGAAATGTGGGAATATACGGTCCTATAATTATGCCTAATATAAATGTCCCATTAATTATATTCCTGATTTAAATTATGGTATATAAATGATAATTTAATATACTAAATGTAATTATCTCTAACATTAAATATTGAAGATAATAAAGTTTCATATGTGACATAGGAAGATAAAAATTCCAAAAATTTAATATTTATACAGATTAACTTCTATATATATTGAATCCGCTTGACCAAAGGTGATCCTGCAGAAAGATGATCAAGCGGGTTCAAACTGTTGTGCAGATCGGGAGTTTGAAACCGATTGCAGCAAGGAATGTTCGAAAAATTATTGGGATGCAGCTAGTTTATTCCTTTTTCCCTCCCTTTTTTCCTTTTTCTTTTGAAATTATGAAAACCTAGCCTTGCTAGCTAATTAGCTTATTCCCCTTAGTATGTTTTATTTTTATCTCTATTTTCTTATTTTTCTACTATTATGTTTTCTATTTTATTTTCTATTTAGGTAAAAATTATACAGGGCGCCCTATTTGGTCTCCCCCATTTAACCTATATCTATTTTTTTTAAAAGCTTTAACTTGTACCCACTTTTTAAACAATTTCAGCCCCATTTCTCCTCCTCCTTCGTTTTCTTCTTCTTCTTTCTTCTAGTGCTGTTGGTGCTGCTATGAAACTTCAGTTCATGGGATGATTGCCATAAATATGTTTATCAGATTATTTAAAAACAAATTATAAATAATTACGTAAGTTAGTAGACAATAATTTGTGAATATTTTCACGTACGTAAATTAGTAGACAATGATAATTCTGTTCTTTTCACATTTATTGTTTCAAAATTTATGATTTAGATACTGTTGGCAATCTGATTATTTATCTAGTATGTTAGAAAGCTTTTTCAAAAATTTCAGCTTATATAGTCTGAAGTTTTTACAAATGAACTAAATAACTTCAGCATCTTCTGCTCAAGTTTTTGAAAAAGCTTTATGACAAAACTAATGAATCCAAGACAAAAAAAATCAGCTTTTAGTGCTGAAGTTTTTACAAATGAACTAAATAATTTCAGCATCTTCTGCTGAAGTTTTTGAAAAAGCTTATCCAAGACAAAAAAATTTCAGCTTATTTAGTGCTGAAGTTTTTATAAATGAACTAAATAACTTCAACATCTTCTGCTGAAGTATTTGAAAAATCTTAATGACAAAACTAATGAATCCATGACAAAAACACTTTAGCTTATTTAGTGCAATTGCAAACAAAAACTTCAGCAAATAGAGAATAAAACTTCAGCAAATAGAAAACAAAACTTCAGCTACTATGCTTAAGTTCAGCAACTACAAACAAAAACTTCAGCAAATAGAGAACAAAACTTTAGCTACTATGCTTAAGTTCAGCAATTACAAACAAAAACTTCAGAACACTTGCTACTTCAGGCCCGTCTACTAGAATGCTGAAGTTTTGCGTGATTGCTTTTGCTACTTCATCCCCGTATGCTGAAGTTATGCGAAAAAGTGGGTACGCTTGTAATTTTTTTTGCAAAGCATGCACAAATTAAAATGTGACCAAAAAAACGGGTATAGATACAAATCCCCCTGTATCTTTTTACTCAAGCCCAACAAGAGTTATTGTACCGTCTATTTTACTTCAAAAGATAAAAAAATTGCAACAAAATGAAATCTTACATTAGTTTTGCTAAAATACCAAGGGCAGTCATTAAAATTATTTATAATTTGTTAGTTCCTCTTAAATTAGTTATGCTAAATTATTTATTTACGTTACATTAAAATTATTTGTTTACTCTATATGCTCTCTTCTCTACAGTTTGTATTAGTTTATTTTAAGTTATACTGACTCTTTAATTTTGTTGTCTTTTGTTTGTGAATTAACAACTTTGTTCTTTATCAATAAGAAAAAGATTTTTGATTTGTCAAAATTTTATTACAATCTAATGAATAAATTGGGAAAATAAAATTCTTAATGTATTTCTTGCCCAACTTTTTAAGAAAAAAATAGCAAAATAAATGATGATCTGATCTCAATTTTTTAAAATTGTTTATTTTGTGGTAGCATTATGATCTCCCCTCCTCCCCCTCTCCCCCTCCCAAAAAAAAAGCAACACAAATCTCACTTGTCGGAACCATCCTTATAGCCGGTTAACGTCTATTTTTAGTGAAACCGTTTGCGTAAAATTTTGAGTCCGCCACTGGCTCACCGAACACAACGAAATACTTATCTAGGAATTGTTATGGATAAGTTGAAAACATAAGCCCAAGAGTTGAGAAAAGGATATGATTTTTAATTGTATTCAACTTTCAGATTTCAATTTATTTACTTTCGACAATGACCTCACCTTTTACTTATGCATATAATTTTCAATGATTATTTGTTCTCATATCTAATTAGATGGATATATTATAGTTCCTTAAAAAAATTGAGCATTTATTAAAACCAAATCAAAATAAAAAATAAAAAATAAACAAAAGCCCCCATCTAGGCGTCGATTCAATTCCCCAATTAAGTACTAATAGTGTTTCTTTTCTTATTCCAACTTGATATTGGCATACTATTCTTAGTTCGCTTAGAATACTCAGTCACTGCATATGCAATAAGATTATAGGACAGAAGCATGTTGTTTATTTAGTACTGCAGCTGGAAACGGTCCTAACAAGTTATCCCCAACTTCTCCAAATTAAACCATTATAGCATGTCTTACCAAAGCGCGTTAAATTGGAAGCCCCCTCAAGACTCTTCTTGGGGCAAAAGAGTCTCCAAGGGCCAAAACGAATATAGTATTTATTTGTTCTATAGGAGGAAAAACGTACAAAAATTGTACGTCTGCCCGTAGTACAACCCGGGTCTACTGCTTGGAAGGCAATTATCCTAACCGTTGGACTACAAACGTTGCTGTTGGCAGGCGATCTTAAAATCACCCAAATTGTTCAATTGTTGTATTTGATTCTGTGCACTTGATAGTTTTTCTAGTTTTCATTTTCATGAAATATTCCTCTCAAATAACCAAAAATTAATCCAAAAAAGCTGTTTTACATATTCATTTATATAATAGAAAGAACAGTTTGTACCTTTTATCTGGCTTTTTGAAGAGATATAGGATAGACATGTAATTTGACTTATTTATAATTATCGTTATACTTAGAGTTATCCTATATAAACATATATGCATATATAGAAACCCTCAATAATGCAACTATTAATGGGGCTTTAATCAATTCCCACACTAACACAATTTTCCCTGCTATATCTGCTGATGTCCCCTGAAATTTCTCCGGTAACAATGCATTTGTAGAAACCTCTGCCATTCTACTTTCATTAGCTCAAAACAGTAGTAATAATGTAGTCTTTTTATATTTTGTAAGTTGTAACTACTATAAATATTGGTGTGTACTATCGCAAGAAATCATTACAATTCACAAGGAAGCCGCACTAGTTTGGGAGTAATTTAAGCATGGAGCGTTGTTCATGTGCGTAATTTAGAAACTTGTAACATATTCCATATCTTTATCCAATAATTCTAATATAGAAAAATTACCAGCATAGAAAATTTCTCTTTTTTTCCCGATCCGTTGCAGCATAGAATGTTTCAACTAAAAATTTTAGTGCATTTGCGGCTAGCTACCTCTCTAAACTGAATATAAGCAATTCCCGCATGCATAAACGCACAGGTTTTACACAAACACTACAAAAATTCAGATGTTTACCGACGCAGCAGTACCGGCAGACTCTCTCGGTACATTTGAAATTTTAATTTTTAATTTTTTAAATTAGTTTCCGATAGATATCTCTCGGTAAATAATAGCGGTCAAAAGTCAACTGGTTGTACCGATGGATTCAGTCGGTAGATAACTGACGGACTCTCTATCGTTAATTATAATAAAATTAGTTTTGAATTATTTTTTTAAAGTACTGATGGACTCTTTCGGCGTAACTAAAAAAAAATGAAAAACAAAATATAATATACCGGCGGATGCAATCGCTATCGTATTTATAATTATTTTGAATCTTTTTTTTGTTAGTAATCTGTGTTCAAAAATAGTTTCTGCAAAAGTAAAACAAAAACAATAGAAAACTGTGTTTCCTTAAGGAATTTAGTCCTCTCATTGTTGCCCAAGATTATTGGATTAATTCCTTTCAGGATAGAACATAACAACTATTCTATAATACCAGCAATAAAATTACAGAACTTGGTCGAACTCAACAAATGGAGCAAATCACAATTGACACTTACAGTTATATTTATTTGGAAAATAATGCAACAATGTAGAAAAGAGCGAAGTTTTTAGATTTTTCATGTATGAAAAGTGAGACGATCCAAGAGGTGCCTATTCCATTTCCATTCACACCCTTTAAAGAAAAACCCAACAATCCCTCACATGAATGGGGAATGGCTATAAGATGAAAACATGTATAAAAAATTATGTGATTCACAGGTAAGGATTAATCGCATCTGGATAAGTAGGTTTTCCTTTAAACTTTTTGTAGTGAACTTATGTCGAATATACTCGGTCAATCGGTAGATTTAATATCTTTGAACCACCGAGCTTTGGTGTATACCTAGACAACCATAAGTCATACAATCAATCTTTAACCTTCTTTGGTTCTCACTGTTGTATTCATTTCAGCCATGAATACTGCCTGGTTCATAAGTGCATAGGGAACTGGCCTAACTGAATTCTCCTTGAAGTATCTTACATTTCGCACTTACGTAGGTGATTCCTAAATATGTAATTTTGTAGATACACTATTTGATATACCATGTATCAAACTTAGAAATCATTAAAAAGCCTTAATGTTTATCCTTGATGCAGAACATTGTCTCGTCACGAGAATGGACCAAAATTTTATTTGACAATATTGAACCGTCACTAATAACTTTGTTTGATATCCCTGAACCTAGATCTTGGGATCTCAGTCTTCTAGGTAGAGTTACCTCCACAGTGACTTGTCCTCGGCCATAGTCCCATTCCCTTCAATGATCTCTCTACTACCTCTCTAGTTAGGCCTTTTATAAGCATATCCGACACATTATCCTTTGATTTTACATAGTCAATTGTGATAATTCCACTAGAGAGTTAACGTGTAACGGTATTATGTCTTTATCGTATGTGACAAAAATTTTCCCTATACATAATGCTCTCATCCCTTCCTATTGTTGCTTGACTATCGCAATGTATGAATATAAGTGCCAAAGGTTTGAGCCAAAATGTAATATCTTTCAAAAAATTCCGAAGCCATTCAGCTTCTTCACCGGCCTTATCTAAAGTTATAAACTCAGACTTCATTGTTAAGCAGGGGATGCATGTCTGTTTGGACGACTTCCAAGATACTGCTTCTCCACCAATGGTAAAAACATATTCACTTGTGAATTTTATTTCTGTTGATCCACTGATCCAATTCATATCACTATATCCCTTAATAACTGCGAGATAATTGTTAATGCAATACATAGTCTTGGGTATATTTTAAATACCCCAAAATTTGTTTCATTACTATCTAATGAGATTGGCCGGGATTACTTGTGTATCGACTAAGGTTACTTATCACACAAGCTATAGTAGGTCGTATACAATTCATGATGTATATCAAACTTCCCAACACTCTAGCATATTCCAATTGAGACTTGTTTTGACCTTTGTAACCCGACTAGTCGTTTTACTTTCTAGAACCCCTCCCTAAATAAGACTTTTCGTACTTGATTTAACTAATTTATGACTTGCGGGGATGGTTGGTTCAGGATTTGGAAGGGTTTGGATTGAAATCGGAACACTTGGTTCCTTAAGGTTGGCTTAAAAGGCCAAGTTTGACTTTGGTCAATATTTTTAGTAAACAGACCCGGACTTGTATTTTGACGGTCTCGGAGGGTCCTTCGTAAAATATGGGACTTGGGCATATACCTGGAATTCGAATTCCGTGGTCCCTACCCCGAGTAATGAATTTTTGTTAAAAATTGTTAAATTGAAAATCTAAGGATTTAAAGAAATGGAATAATGTTCGATCATGTTGGTATCAGGACCGTATGTTGGTTCCGGAGCCTGGTACAGGTCCAATATAACATTTAAGTCATGTCTGTAAAATTTGGTGAGAAAAGGGATTGATTTGACGTTATTCGGACGTCCGGTTGAAAAATAGGAACTTCAAATGTTCTTAAGGATTTCATGCGTTTTGGTGCTAAATTCGTAGTTTTAGACGTTATTTTGGCTATTTGATCTCACGAGCAAGTTGGTATGATTTTGTTAGACATGTGGGAGAATTTGGTGTGGAGCTACGAAGGCTCGGGTGAGTTTCGGACGCTGGGATGAGTAGAAAACACACTAGATTTCTGGTGTTTTTGGTTGTTGCAGCAGATCTCGCAATTGCGAACCTCGCATTTGCATGGAGGGCTTTGTAATTGCGAAGGAGCCCGACCCAGGCAGAGTTCGCATTTGCGATAACTCTGCCGCATTTGCGATCCCATCAGAAGTTGCAATTGCGACTCTTGCGGTCGCATTTGCGACCACAATAACATAAGCCCGGACTTCGCATTTGCGAGGCTTTTGTCGTATTTGCAACCGTCGCATTTACGAACCTGGTGTCGCAAATGCGACATTAGAGGGCTGTGTCCAACTTTTAAAAACGGGACATAGGCCATTTATTTCATTTCACTTCTACACTTGGGCGATTTGGGAGCTTTTAAAGAGGGGATTTCAACCTAGCATTGTGAGGTAAGTTATTTCTACTCAATGTGAGTTTAATACTTGGGTTTTGGGTGGATTAACACACAAAAATTAGTAAAAATTATGGGATTAGAGTAAAACCTAGGATTTTGATAAAAACAAGATTTAACTACGAAATTTGTTATGGAATAAAGTAAAAATCATATATTATTGATCCTTAGGTTATATGTAACAACTTCCCTAAACAATTTCCAAAATCCAGGCACGTGGGCCCTGTGATAGATTTTAGAAAACTTGCACTTAGGGTTGGGGAATTACTTTAATAGTTGGGATATGAACTCTTGAGCTTGTATTGACTAGTTCCTACCCAGTTTAACTAGTTTTGGATCGTTTGGCTCCAAATTGAGGGTTTGAGCACGTTCTTGATATTGGAAGTAAGCTTTGGTGCGAGGTGAGTCTCCTTTCTAACCTTGTAAGAGGGAATTGTCCCCATAGATGAAATAATTGAATAACTTGCCTGACAACTGTGTTGGGCGCCATCATGACCTGTAATGAAATTGGGTCGTGACAACATGGTATCAGAGCACTAGGTTCACGTAGGTCTCACAAGTCATGGGCAAACCTAATAGAGTCTTGCGGATCGGTACGGAGACGTCTGTATTTATCTTCGAGAGGCTATAGGGTGTTAGGAAACTATTCTTTGTTCATTTCCTATCGTGCAGTGGTTGGTATACTAAATTTCCCTCTTTTTCTCTCTCACAAATGGTGAGGACGCGCACGGCAGATGTTCCAGACCCGGGAGGAGCTTCTCCCTCCGTTGCTAGAGGCCGAGGCAGAGGCCAGGGGAGGGCACCGACCCGAGATAGGGGATGAAGGTGTTCCAGAGCTGCTCCAGTAGCACCACCGGCAGATCCTGCGGAAGATCCTATCATTGAGGAGCCGGGCGAGGTGCCCACATCTGAGCCTACCCCGGCAGACTTCATGACAACATCGGGTTTCTAGTAGGTCATGGGTCGTATGTTGTGGTTCATGGACACCATGACTCAGGCTGGTTTATTTCCAGTGGATCCAGCTACATCACAGGCATGGAGGGGGAGCACAGACTCCTACTGCTCAGGCTCCTGATCATACAACTGTAGTGTATCAGACTCCGGGTACACTACCTGCGGATGGGGTTCAGCCAGTTGCTACAATGGTAGTCGAGCCCAAACCAACTACGGATGGGTACCCACAGAAGTTATTGGACAGATGGACTAGGCTACACCCTCCTATCTTCGGGGGTGAGCGTCATGAGGATGCCCAGGATTTCATTGATAGGTGTAGGGACAGACTGCACAACATGAGGATATTGGAGTCTCATAGGGTTGACTTCACTACTTTCCAGCTGGAGGGCAGGGCCGGTAGGTGGTGGCAGTCTTATGTTCTTGGAAGGCTAACAGGTTCTCCTCCCATCACTTCGGGTCAGTTCACGCAGTTGTTCCTGGACAGGTATATCCCACCCTCTGAGAGGGGAAGAGTTGCGGTATCAGTTTAAGCAGCTTGAGCAGGGTCAGATTTCCGTGACCAACAATGAGGCGAGGTTTTCTGAGTTATCCCGCCATGCATTGATGATACTTTCTACTGATGCTGAGAGGGTGCGGAGGTTCATTACAGGGTTGCATTATAGCATTAGGGCCGACATGGCCCGAGAGATGAAGATGGGGACTCCTTATCAGCTAGTAGTGGAGATTGCTCGGATGATTGAGGGCTACCGTCTGAGAGGTAGAGAGCAGGCACAGCAGGACAAGAGGGCCCGATTCTCTGGAGAGTTCAGAGGTGCCCCAGCTAGGGGCAGAGGTTAGTTTGGGAGGGGTCAACCTAGCAGGCCTCCATATTCAGCAGCACCACCTCCTTGAGGCGCTCCAGTGCGCCCCTATTTCAGCGCCATCCCAGAGAGTTCCTACCGTCCGTCAACTTTTCAGGATTCCTCTAGTGGGTATTCAGGTCCCCAGGGTTCTTCTGATTCCTATTTTAGTGCTATGCCAGAGAGTTCATACCGTCCACCAGCTATTCAGAGTTCTTTCGGTAGGTATTCAGGCCATCAGGGCCAGGCTTCCGGACAATAGTCTATGGTGCCGAGAGGTTGTTACGAGTGTAGAGATCCGGGACATGAAGAGGACCTACCCCAAACTTCGGGGCAAGGCAGTATAGTAGGATTAGCAGCCCATGATCGCAGCATTGGTTGCCCAGCCTCCTAGAGGCGGGGGACAGACAGGTAGGGGCCATCCTAGAGGTGGAGGTTAGGAAGGGAGGGGTCAGCCAGCTACTACTTAGTCAGGTGGAGGCTAGCCAGCCGACGCTCCAGCCAGATTCTATGCCCTTCTGTCCAGACAAGATGCATTGGCCTCAGATGCCGTTATCATAGGTATTATTTCCATCTGCGGTAGGGATGATTTAGTTCTATTTGATCCAGGGTCTACCTATTCATATGTGTCATATCTGTTTGCTCATTTCCTAGATATTCCTCGTGAGCCTTTAGCACTCCCGTTCATGTGTCCACTCATATGGGCGATTCTGTAGTTGTGGATCATATCTATCGATCTTGTGTGGTCACATTTTGCGGTTTTGAGACTAGAGTAGGTCTCATGTTGCTTGACATGACCGACTTTGAGGTCATCCTGGGCATGAATTGGTAATCTCCATATCACATCGTCCTAGATTGCCATGCTAAGACTGTTACATTAGCAATGCCAGGTTTGCCAAGGTTGGAGTGGAAGGGTTCCTTAGTTAATACATCTAGTCGGGTCATCTCTTTTCTGAAGGCTCTACATATGGTCGAGAAAGGTTTTTTGGCTTATCTAGCTTATGTTTGGGACACCACCGCAGAGTCTCCGATGATTGATTCAGTTCCACTAGTCCGGGAGTTCGCCGATGTGTCTCCTTCTGACCTTCCTAGCAAGCCACCGGATCGTGATATTGATTTCTGTATTGATTTGGCTCTAGGTACCCATCCTATATCTATTCCATCATACCGTATGGCTTCAAAAGAGTTGAATGAGTTGAATGAGCAGCTTGAGGAGTTGTTGGCAAAGGGTTTGTTAGACCGAGTGTGTCACCTTGGGGTGCACCAGTGTTGTTTGTGAAGAAGAAGTATGGGACCATGCAGATGTGCATGGATTACCGCCAGTTGAATAAGGCTACCATCAAGAACAAGTACCCGTTGCCGTGCATTGATGATTTGTTTGAGCAGTTGTAGGGTGCTAGAGTGTTCTCTAAGATCAACTTGAGATGAAGGTACCATCAATTGAAGATTCGGGACTCAGATTGTTCGAAGACTACCTTTCATACTAGATATGGTCATTATGAGTTTCTGATGATGTCATTTGGCTTGACTAATGCCCCAGCATTGTTTACGGACTTGATGAACAAGGTGTTCAAACCTTATATTGATTCCTTTGTTATCGTCTTCATTGATGACATCTTGATATACTCACGTAGCCTGGGGGAGCACGAGCAGTATTTGAGAGTAGTGCTTTAGACCTTGCGAGCATAGAAGCTATATGATAAGTTCTCCAAGTGTGAGTTTTGTCTAGAGTCAGTGGCATTGTTGGGGCATATTATGTTAGGAGAGAGTATTAAGTGGATCCCAAGAAGATTGAGGTAGTTCAGAGTTGGCCACGTCCTACTTCAGTGGCCGAGATCAGGAGTTTCCTAGGATTGACAGGTTATTACCGTCGATTCGTGCAGGGCTTTTCATCTATTGCATCACCTCTGACTAGATTGACCCAGAAAGGTGCTCCTTTCCGTTAGTCTGATGATTCTAAGGCGAGCTTTCAGAAGCTTAAGACAACTTTGATAACAACACCAGTCCTAGTGTTACCTTCCAGTTCGGGGATGTATACTGTGTATTGTGACGCTTCACGCGTTGGCTTGGGTTCTGTATTGATGTAGGAGGGGCGAGTTATTGCATATGCTTCGCGTCAGCTGAAGATTCATGAGAATAATTATCCTGTGCACGATTTAGAGTTGGCCGCGATTGTTCATGCTCTTAAGATATAGAGACATTATTTGTATGGGGTATCATGTGAGGTTTATACTGATCATCGCAGCTTACAACATTTGTTCAAGTAGAGGGATCTCAATTTGAGGCAGCATAGATGGCTTGAGTTACTGAAGTATTATGACATCACCATTCTTTATCATCCGGGCAAGGCAAATGTGGTCGTTAATGCCTTAAGTAGGAGATCATAGAGTATGGGTAGCTTGGCATTCATTCCAGCAGAGGAGAGGCCACTAGCTTTGGACATTCAGTCCTTGTGAGGTTGGATATTTCAGAGCCCAGCCGAGTCTTTGCGTGTGTTGTTGCTCAGTCTTCATTACTGGGGCAGATCAAGGCCCGACAGTTCGTTGATCCACATTTGGCAGTTCTCAGAGAGACAGTGCTACAGGGTAGTGCCAAGGAGATTTCTATTGGCGAGGATGGTGTTTTGCGTCTCCAGGGTTGCCTATGTGTTCCTAATATTGATGGACTGAGGGATAGGATTCTAGAGGAGGCACACAGTTCACGGTATTCCATTCATCTGGGTGCTACGAAGATATATCGTGATTTGAGGCAACATTATTAGTGGCAGCGAATGAAGAAAGACATAGTGAAGTATGTGGCTAGGTGTTTGAATTGCCAAGAGGTTAAGTATGAGCACCAGAGGCCAGGTGGCCTACTTCAGCAGATGCCTATACCTGAGTGGAAGTGGGAGCACATTACTATGGACTTCGTAGTTAGGTTGCCCCGAACCTTACGGAAGTTTGATGCAGTGTGGGTCATTTTTGCTAGGTTGACCAAGTCGCAACACTTTATTCCGGTTGTGACTACTTATACTTCAGAGAGGTTGGCTCAGATTTACATTCGGGAGATAGTCCACTTGCACGGTGTTCCTATTTCTATCATATCCGATAGAGGCCCTCAGTTCACTTTCCATTTTTGGAGAGCCGTTCAGAGTGAGTTGGAGACCCGTGTGGAGCTCAGTACAACATTTCATCCTCAGACCGACGGACAGTCGGAGCGGACAGTCCAAATTTTGGAGGACATGCTTAGAGCATGTGTGATTGACTTTGGAGGGTAGTGGGATCAATTCTTGCCCTTAGCATAGTTTGCTTACAACAACAACTATCAGTCCAACATCGAGATGGCTCTATTTGAGGCTTTATACGGTCAGCGATGTCGTTCTCCTATCGGGTGGTTTGATCCCGGAGAGGCTAAGCTGTATGGTACATATTTCACGAGAGATGCCTTGGAGAAGGTGAAGTTGATTCAGGAAAGACATCGCACAGCTCAGTAAAGACAGAAGAGTTACGCGGATCAGAAGGCGCGTGATGTATCATTCATGGTCCGCGAGAAGGTTCTCTTGAAAGTTTCGCAGGTAAAGGGTATCATGAGATTCGGGAAGAAGGGCAAGTTGAGCCCAGGGTTTATTGGCCTATTTGAGGTGTTGAGACGAGTTGGGGAGGTTGCTTATGTGCTTGATTGACCTCCCAGCTTATTGGGAGTTCATCTAGTTTTTCACGTGTCTATGATTCGAAGGTATCACGTCGACTTGTCTCAAGTGTTAGACTTCAATACTATTCAGCTGGATGAGAGTTTGGGTTTTGAGGAGGAGCCAATTGTCATTATTGATAGGCAGGATTGCCAGTTGAGATCCAAGAGGATTTCCGCAGTAAAGGTTCAGTGAGGGGCCAACCAGTCGAGGAGGCAACCTGGGAGTTCGAGGAGGACATGCAAAGTAGATATCCCCATCTTTTCCCTAGCTCAGGTACTTTTCTGTCCGTTTGAGGATGATCATTTGTTTAAGAGGTGGAGAATGTAACGACCGGACTGGTCGTTTTGCTTTCTAGAACCCCATTCCTCTAAATAAGACATTTCGTACTTGTTTTTAACTGATTTACGACTTGCGGGGATAGTTGGTTGGGGATTTGGAAGGGTTTGGATTGAAATCAGAACACTTAGTTCCTTAAGGTTGGCTTAAAAGGCCAAGTTTGACTTTGGTCAACATTTTTAGTAAACGGACCCAGACTTGTATTTTGACGGTCTCGAAAGATCCGTAGTAAAATATGGGACTTGGGCATATATCCAGAATCGAATTCCGAGGTCCTTAGCCCGAGTAATGAAATTTTTGTTAAAAATTATTAAACTGAAAATCTAAGGATTAAGGAAATGGAATAATGTTTGATCATGTTAGTATCGGGCCCGTATATTGGTTCCGGAACCCTTACAGGTCCAATATAACATTTAAGTCATGTCTATGAAATTTAGTGAGAAAGGGGACTGATTTGACGTGATTCGGATGTCCGGTTAAAAAATAGGAACTTCAAATATTCTTAAGGATTTCATGCGTTTTGGTGCTAAATCCGTAGTTTTAGATGTTATTTTGGAGATTTGATCGCACGAGCAAGTTGGTATGATGTTGTTAGACCTATGGGAGTATTTGGTGTGGAGCCTCGAGGGCTCGGGTGAGTTTCGGACGCGGGGGAGGAGTAGAAAACACACCAGATTTCTGGTGTTTTTGGTTGCTACAGCAGATCTCGCAATTGCAAACCTCGCATTTGCGAGGAGGGCTTCGCAATTGCAAAGGAGCCCAACCCAGGCAGAGTTTGCATTTGCAATAACTCTGCTGCATTTGCGATCCTATCAGAAGTCGCAATTGCGACTCTTGGGTCGCATTTGCGACCACAACACCATATGCCCGGGTTTCGCATTTGCGACCCTCACAGTTGCGAACCTGGTGTTGCAAATGTGACATGCTGTGTCCAGCTTTTAAAAACGGGACTTAGTCCATTTATTTCATTACACCTCTATACTTTGGCGATTTGGAAGCTTTCAAAGAGGGAATTTCAACCTAGCATTGTGAGGTAAGTTATTTCTACTCAATGTGAGTTTAATACTTGGGTTTTGGGTGGATTAACACAATAAAATAAGTAAAAATCATGGGATTAGAGTAAAACCTAGGGTTTTGATAAAAACAAGATTTAACCACAAAATTTGTTATGGAATAAAGTAAAAATCATATATTATTGATCCTTAGGTTATGGGTAACAACTTCCCTAAAAAAATTACAGAATCCGGGCACATGGGCCCGGGGATGGATTTTAGGAAACTTGTACTTAGGATTGGGGAATTACTTTAATAGTTGGGATATGAACTCTTGATCTTATATTGACTAGTTCTTACCCTGTTTAACTAGTTTTGGATTGTTCAGCTCTAAATTAAGGGTTTGAGCACGTTCTTGATATTGGAAGTAAGCTTTGGAGGGAGGTGAGTCTCCTTTCTAACCTTGTAAGAGGGAATTGTCCCCATAGGTGAAATAATTGAATAACTTGCGTGACAACGATGTTGGGCACCATCATGACCTGTAATGAAATTGGGCCGCGGCAACCTTTATTTTTAAAAGTTTATGGTTTAAATCAATTGGCGTTCTTGCAACTTTAAAGTCCAAATATTTGAACTTTTCAAGTACCATTTTAATATAAAGAGATTGAGATAATGCTAGCCTTAAGGAGTCTTAAGGATCTTAATTCCCAAAATTAGTTCGGCAACTCTTAAGTCTTTCATATCAAACTTACTAGTAAGCATGCGTTAATAGCATTTATGTTAGCAATGTCGTTTTTCATTATCAACATATCTTCAATATATAAGCAAACAATGATTATTTGATTCGATAATGTAAGCACATTTATCACACTCATTGATCTAAAAACCATTTGACAATATTATTTGGTCATATTTCGCAGGCTATCATTTTGGGTGCTTGTTTCAATCCATAAAATGACTTAACAAGTCGGCCCACCTTCTTCTCTTTTCGGGAACCACGAACCTTTCAGGTTGTTCATATAAATTTCTTCCTCCAAATATCATTTAAGAAGGTTGTCTTCACATCTATCTGATGGATTTCAAGGCTATATACGGTGGTTAATGCTATTAACACTCGAATAGATGTAATCTTAGTTACCAGCGAGTATGTGTCAAAGTAATCAAGTACTTATCGTTGTCTAAACCCTTTGGAAACTAACCTTGCCATATATTTATCAATAATACCATTAGATTTCACTTTCCTTTGAAAAGACACTTAAAATTCAAAGGTTTATGCCACGTCCCAAACCTGGGAAAGCGTGGCCGGCACCCGGTGCCGTACTAGCCCGAGCGAATTACTCTATAACTCATTTTTTCTTTTGTAACTATTATGGGCCAACATAGCCACAACTCATAATGTATAAATATAAGTGGTCCACAACTCGTAATATATAACTATAAGTGGACCAAAACTCGTAATGTATAACTGTAAGTGGGAAAACACTGTATCAATGAACCATCTTTCTTAAAACATGAATACATATGGGCTGTCAAAGCCTCTGACATACTGTACAAAATGAACTTCTATCTACAAAACCTCTAAGAGTATTTGACATCAAATGGGATAGCGTACCGGTCTACCCATAAGCCTGTAGCAAAACTCTGACACAATGACTTATAGACTTGGCTGCAATCTGAATGAGGTGGAGTCTTACCGATCCTTCACTGAATGCTGACCTCATTTACTATGAGGTCTTGTCAAACTGATTGTCTATACCTGCAGGCATGAATGTAGCTCCCCAACAAAAGGACGTCAGTACGAATAATGTACCGAGTATGTAAGGCTGAACTGAAACATAATAATAAGTCAACATTAATTAAAGACATATAAGAGTCAACCTGAATCTCTGGAGTATCACCGTATATGCATAATTATTATACTCATTTATATACAATTCTTCTCTTTGAGATTATTATACATATCTTATGATGCATGACTGTCCAAGTGATCAGTGGTAACTGCCCGACTGGCAGTGGCACAGTGGTAAATGCATGACTTCCCGACCAGCCGTAGCTCAATGGTAAATATGTAACTGCCCAACCGGCCGTAGCTCAGTGGTAAATGTATAACTTCCCAACCGGCTGTAACTTGGTGGTAAATGCATGACTGCCCAACTGGTCATAGCACGGTGGTAAATGAATATGCGTGACTGCCTAACCGATAGTAAATAATGATACATAACTGCCCAACCGGTTGTAACTACCCGACCGGCCGTAGCTCGGTGGTAAATTCATGAAGATGCATGTATCACTATATTAAAAACATTAACATCTCTATCACATACCTCAATAGGTACTTAGGAACATACTTAGACACACTTGAATATCACTTTACAGGAATGAATAACATAGACATCCTTAACTGCTAAGAGTAGAACCACTTATGGAATCGCATTACGTTTACGTATCGTTACTTGGATCATGCGAAAAGAAGGAAGGATTAACCTTAACATACCTGAGCCGATTCTCTTGACAATCCCTTTAACATATGTCCTTGCGAAAAATACGTAACGACAGATCGAAGTAAGGAAAAATACGTATGATATTCTTGAGAAAGATTGTACTGTACTCTCTTAGAACCGCAAATTCCACGCTACTATAGTATTAAGCAATTTCATAAGAATTGTTGAAGCAAATCACGTTTGCAAAATTTGTATGATGTAATGAATAATGTTGCTTCAAATCACTCTCAATGAATAATGAATATTATAATGAAAATTTGTAAGCAAATCATTTTTAATGAATAATATTACTAATTAGGGATGGGACTTTGCCTACTATAAGAAAAGGAATCCACCGTACAATTTGTTTGCCTTCTTGATAACGTTCCTCAATCAAATAAGATAAATGTGCACATATATCTTTAAATGTTGCCACCACCTTCTCAAGGTCATGAATAGATGAAATTTGCTGCCAAAATTCCATAAACCCACGTGGAGGTTCTCTCATAGTACTTATCCAAAATTCTCACTTAATTATTTATTAATTTTTAATTAATTTGTTAACTTCCTACTCAAATTAATACTTAATTAATTATCTATATAATTAAGAATTATCTCAAATTGCTTAAAATACTACTCACTTTTAACATACTTTATACACTTTACTATCATGGTCATTTGGTACCATATAAAAATAATACATACAATATTATGTCATTAAAACATCCATGTAAAAATACATATATTTTCTCAACTTATAATTTTTCTAATCTCATATAAAGAGTATAAATTTTTGTACGCTTAATTCTTCAAATGGTAAAGAGATAACCTTCTTTTCTGCTGAGAAAATAATTTCTATCTTTACAAAAAGAAAATCTCATAAACTTTTTCATATTATGTGGATAATTTAAAGCATATTCGAAAGTAGTAATATTAATAACTATATAAAATCATAGTTTTCAATTTTTTTTAATAAAAATATTCTACTCAAAATACCATATCAAATGTATATAACGATATCAAGGTTGTTAAACTTACGGGGTCTTATAATAATATAGTCACAATTTTTCTATAACCTCATGAATGGTCTTAATCCCTTCAAGCTCATATGGATTACAACGACTCATCCTAATATTAAACTACGGAATATAACAGTTTATTTTCTGGAGGAAGATCAACTAATTCCCAAGTATGATTAGTTATATGGGTTCTATCTCATCACTATTGGCTTCCTCTTTTTCAATATTATATTTCTGAGGAAGACATTGCTACTTTAAATATTTGAGGCTCATTTTTCAACAAGAATATCAGAAAATCTGGTCCAAAGTGTCACGACCCAATTCTATTATAGGCCATGATGGCGCCCAGCGCCGCTGCTAGGCGAGCCAACAGTGAACTAACCACGCGATTTTTATTTTAAAAGATTTTCCAAGTAATTAAACTTTTCTTAATTTAAAAGATTTAAAAAATAACATATTTAAAATAAATAACACGAAATCAACTAAGTGCAATCAAAATCATAGAATAAAACCAAAAACATACGTCTACTAGTGTATGCCAAGACCTGGTGTCACAAGTGTATGAGTATTCTAGTAGAATATACAAAAAAGAATACTAGTCTACTGTTTAAAGTAAAATAGACAGAAAAATAAAAGCAAAAGAAAGACTCCGACTGCTGCAGAATGGCTCGGAAGGTAGCTCACCGTGAAGTCTCGAAGTGGTAATCAAGTGTTCGTGCCAGACTGATATCCAGATGCACCTGCCTCAGATCCTGCACATTAAGTGCAGAAGTGTAGCATCAACACATAAACAATATGTACCCACTAAATATCTAGTCTAACCTCGAAGAAGTAGTGACGAGAGGTCGACTTTGACACTTACTATGGGCCAACAATATAATAACATGAAATTCTAATTAAACATGATAAATATAAATGACAATAGAACTCAAAGCAAGGAATAAATAAACAATCCTTTCACCATTAGTAAAATGCAAGATATAAGGTAGCTAGGAAGGAGGCAAAGATGGCAGTGACGGAGGCAAAGACGGCAGCTTTTGCTCGTTTGTATGAGGAACTAGGGAACAAAGGCGGGGAGAAGAAGTTACTCCGACTCGCTAAGGTGAGAGAGAGGACGGCTCGGGATTTGGACCAAGTGAGGTGCATAAAAGATGAGGACGGCAAAGTTTTGTTGGGGGATGACCAGATAAAGAGGAGATGGCAGACCTACTTTCATAAGCTTCTAAATGAGGAAGGGGATCAGGATATTGTACTAGGTGAATTGAGGAACGCCGACAGCCCCCATGAACTAAGTGATTATCGGGACATTGAGGTCGATGAGGTCATGGAGGCAATGCGTAAGATGAGAAGGGGCAGAGCTACCGGACCAGATGAAATTCCGGTTGAGCTTTGGAGGTGTGTGGGTAGAGCAGGCGTGGAATGGCTTATTAAGTTGCTTAATGTGATATCCAAGACTAATAGGATGCCCGAAGAGTGGAGGTGGAGTACTATGGTCCCGTTGTATAAGAACAAAGGCGATATCCAGATCTGTAACAACTATAGGGGTATTAAATTACTAAGTCATACCATGAAAGTCTGGGAGAGAGTGGTAGAAATGAGAGTGCGAAGGACGGTGTCTATTTCAGACAACCAGTTCGGGTTCATGCCGGGGCGATCTACCACAGAAGCTATCCACCTTATTAGGAGGACGATGGAACAATACAGGGATAAGAAGAAGGATCTCCACATGGTGTTTATCGATCTAGAGAAAGCGTACGACAAGGTTCCTAGGGAGGTCTTATGGAGATGCTTAGAGGCTAAAGGGGTCCCGATTGCCTACATTAGGGCGATTAAGGACATGTATGATGGAGCTAAGACTCGGGTTAGGACAGCAGGAGGCGATTCAGATTATTTTCCGATTATTACAGGATTGCATCAAGGGTCTGCGTTCAGCCCTTTCCTATTTGCCCTGGTGATGGATGCTATAACACATCATATTCAGGGGGAGGTGCCATGGTGCATGCTATTTGCTGATGACATAGTTCTAATCGACGAGACACGACGCGGCGTCAGCGAGAGGTTAGAGGTTTGGAGACACACCCTTGAGTCCAAAGGTTTCAGGTTGAGCAGGACGAAGACGGAATACCTTGAGTGCAAATTTGGGGCAGAGCCGACGGAAGCGGGAGTGGAAGTGAGGCTTGATTCTCAAGTCATCCCTAAGAGGGGTAGTTTCAAGTACCTGGGGTCGTTTATTCAGGGGTCCGGGGAGATCGACGAGGATGTCACACACCGTATAGGGGTGGGGTGGATGAAATGGAGGTTAGCGACGGGAGTCCTGTGTGACAAGAAAGTGCCACTGTTACTGAAAGGTAAATTTTATAGGGCAGTGGTTAGGCCTGCTATGTTGTATGGGACCGAGTGTTGGCCGGTGAAGATCTCACACATCCAGAGGATGAAAGTTGCAGAGATGAGGATGTTGAGGTGGATGTGCGGGCATACAAGGAAGGATAAGATTAGAAATGAAGATATTCGAGAGAAGGTGGGTGTGGCCCCCATGGAGGACAAGATGCGGGAAGCAAGACTCAGATGGTTCGGGCACATTCAGAGGAGGAACACTGATGCACCGGTGAGAAGGTGTGAACGACTGGCAGTGGTGGGTACGAGGAGAGGTAGGGGGAGACCTAAGAAGTATTGGGGAGAGGTGATCAGGCAGGATATGACGCGACTTAGGGTTACTGAGGACACGGCCCTAAACAGGGAATTGTGGAGATCGAGCATTAAGGTGGTAGGTTAGGGAAATTGTGATGTCTTTGTTACAGCGCACTAGAGTGAGACTAGCCAGTTAGGAAGTAGTCTTAGGATGCTATTGATCAACTACTGATGATGGGCTTTATCTCCTGTGTATTAATACCTTACATCTTTCTCGTATTTCCTATATCTCTTATATTGTTGTTACTTTGTTTTTATGGTATTTATGTTATGTTATGGATTTTATGGTACTTTATGTTGTTTTATTATGAGTCTATTGATAGTACTAATATAGTGTCTCTTGTTGCCTCTTTGAGCCGAGGGTCTCCTGGAAACAGCCTCTCTGCCCCTCGGGGTAGAGGTAAGGTCTGCGTACATATTACCCTCCCCAGACCCCACTTGTGGGATTACACTGGGTTGTTGTTGTTGTTGTTGTTGTATTAGTAAAATGCAAATCATTTCCCTCATTTAACCATTTAATCTCTCAAGCAAATGAAACAATATCAAATATAATAGGGCTTTCAGTATTATCACGCACAAATTATGCCGAGGACGTACGACCCAATCAAAATATACATATATATAAACCATGTGTACTGCCGAGCGATCCAAATACACATATACATATACTGTGCACTGCCGAGGGTCGAACGACACGAACCATAGATGCATCTATTAACCTGCCGAGGCGAACGGCCCGCTCCCATGAGAGTAGTGGAAATTTACACCGCTCGCGGAATATACTTGCGACACGGTTGAACATAGATTTCTCAAGTTATCATAGTATCCCTCAATTCTTTCAAAAATAAGAAATTCAAACTAGAAACTTTAAAAATCATGAAATCCTCAACCTCAGCTCTATTCAAGGAAATTAATAAGCATAATCAAATAACGGTATCAACAAAGCATGGTGTAGACCTAAAACTACTCGGACATAAGCATGAATAGTAGCTATGTATGGATGCTCGTAACCTAGTGGGTACGTAGCCCTCACAAATAGAAGCACATATTAATTAATTTCCTCTTACAAGGTTAGAAAGAGACTTACCTTGTCTCAAAGCCTACTTTCCGGTCTAAGATTGTGCTCAAACCCTCAATTTGGTGCCAAATGACTCGAAAATATTCAAATATTATATAAAATAGTCAATACATGGTCAAAAGTTCATATACTAACTATCAAAGTGATTTTTCAGTCCTATTTGAAGAATCCCTAAAATTCACCCCGGGCCCACGTGCCCGGATTCTGAAAATTTTTGAAGAAAGTTGTTACCCATAACCTCATGAACTCAAGTATATGATTTTTACTAAGTTTCATAACAAAATTCGTGGTTAAATCCTATTTATATCAAAACCCTAGGTTTTCACCTAAACCCATAATTTTTTACTAATTTACATGTTATAATCTACCCATAAACTATGTATTTAACTCAAAATGGGTAGAAATTACTTACCTCAAAATGTTAGACAAAATCCACTCTCTATGAGCTCCAAGAATCTCCCAACATTGGAATAAATCCAAAAATGACTAAGTCTTGTATTAAATGTACGGTCTGCCTTCTGCGATTTTTACACCTGCAAAAGTTTGGCCACTTCTGCGGCTCCGCATATGTGGAAAAATCATCGCAAATGTGGCCCTTGCCCAAATGGCCCATTCCTTGTTTTGCGCCCAGCTAGCCGCTTCCGCGAGGCCTCTTCTGCGGCTTTCCCAGCGCACCTGCGACCTTTCCCCGCTCCTGCGGAAATCTCCTTCGCACCTGCGACTTCGCAGGTGCGGCCTGGCTTGCGCTTCTACGATGGCTGGGCAGCCCCTGATGGGTCGCTTCTGCGAGCGCCCACTTGCGGCTGTTTAAGCAGGTGCGATTACACCAGAAGCCTGAAGCTTCAGCTGCTATCCAAGTTTAAACTTGGTCCGAGCCTCGTCCGATTGACACTCGGGCCCCCCTCGAATGTACCAACAAGTTTGAAATCATAAACGGACTCGATCGAAATCTCAGAACGCCCAAAACAACATCAAAAATAAGAATCACACCCCAAACCAATTGAATCAAAATATAAACTTTAAGTTCTTCATTTTACTCCCAATGCGCCGAATCGTACTTAAACTACTCGGAATGACACCAAATTTTGTGTGCAAGTCTTAAATGATGTTACACAGCTATTCCCAATCTCGGAATTACATTTGGGCCTCGATATCACCAAAACCTACTTCAAACCAAATTTAAAGAACTTCAAAATCTTCAAAGAACCAACTTCACTATTAGGCGCCAAAACGCTCCCGGGTCATCCAAAACCCGATTCGAACATACGCCCAAGTCCAAAATCATCATACGAACATATTGGAACCATCAAATCTTGATTCCGAGGTCGTTTGCTCAAAATGTTGGCCGAAGTCAAACTCAGCCTTTTTAGCCAACCTTAAAGAACCAATTGTTCCGATTTCAATCTGAACTCTTCTAAATCTTGAACTAACCATCCTTGGAAGTCATAAAACAGTAAAAGCACCTATGGGAAGTCTTATTTAAGGGAACGGGGTTCTAGAAATAAAAATGACCGGCCGGGTCGTTACATTCTCCACCTCTTAAATAAATGTTAGTCCTCAAACGAGTTTAGAATCATACCTAGAGTGCTGAATAAGTGTGGATATCTGCTCTGCATGTCCTCCTTGGAATTCCAGGTCGCCTCCTTGACTGGTTGGACCCTCCATTGAACCTTTACCACAAAAATCCTCTTGGATCTCAACTGGCGAACCTACTTATCAACAATGGCCACTGGCTCCTCCTGATAACCCAGGCTCTCATCTAACTGCATCGTGCTGAAGTCTAACACATGTGAAAGTTTGGCATGATACCTCCGGAGCATAGACATGTGAAAAACCAGATGAAACCCCAATAGACTAGGAGGTAAAGCAAGCTCATAAGAAACCTCTCCAACTCGTCTCAACACCTCAAATGGGACTATAAACCTTGGGCTCAACTTGCCTTTCTTCCCGAAACTCATGATACCCTTTATCAGCGAGACTTTCAAGAGAACCTTCTCGCTCACCATAAATGCTAAGTCACGCGCCTTCTGATCCGAGTAACTCTTCTATCTGGACTATGCGATGCGAAGCCGCTCCTAAATCAACTTTACCTTTTCCAAGGCATCCTTTACCAAATCAGTACCATATAACTTAGCCTCGCTGGGCTCAAACCACCTGATGGGAGAATGGCATCGCCGACCATATAAAGCCTCAAATGGAGCATCTCGATGCTGGACTGATAACTGTTGTTGTAAGAAAACTCATCCAGTGGCAAGAATCGATACCACTGCACTCCAAAGTCAATCACACATGCTCTGAGTATGTACTTTAAGATATGAACTGTCCACTCCGACTGCCCATCGGTCTATGGATGAAATGATGTGCTGGGCTCTACACGAGTCCCCAACTCACTCTATATTGCTCTCCAGAAATGCGAAGTAAACTGAGGGCCTCTATCTAATATGATGGAAATAGGCACACCATGCAACTGAACTATCTCATGAATATAAATCTGGGCCAACCTCTCTGAAGTATACGTAGTCACAACCAGAATAAAGTGTTCCAACTTGATCAATCTATCGATAATGACCCAAACTGCATCAAACTTCCGCAAGGTCCACGGCAACCCAACTATGAAGTCCATAGTAATTCGCTCCCACTTCTACTCTGGTATAGTCATCTGTTGGTGTAGGCCACCTGGCCTCTTGTGCTCATACGTAACTTGCTGGAAATTTAGGCATCTAGCTACATACTCAACTATGTCTTTCTTCATCCCCGCTACCAATAGTGCTGCCTCAGGTCACGATACATTTTCGTAGCACTTGGATGAATGGAATACCGAGAACTGTGTGCCTCTTCTCGAATCCTCTTCCTCAAGCCATCGACATTAGGAACACATAGACAATCCTGGAGTCATTGAACACCATCCTTACTAATAGAAACCTCCTTGGCACCCCCATGTAGCATCGTCTCTTCTAGAACCATCAAGTGCGGATTATCAAACTGTCGACCCTTGATCTGCTCCAATAGTAAAGACTGGGCAACGACGCATGCCAGAACTCTGCTGGGCTCTGAAATGTCCAACCTCACAAGTCTGTTAGACAAGGACTGAATGTCCAAAGTTAGTGGAATCTTCTCTACTGAAATGAATGCCAAGCTACCCATGCTCTCTGCCTTTCTGCTCAAGGCATCCGTGACCACATTCGCCTTGCCTAGATTATTAAGAATGGTAATATCATAATCTTTCAGTAACTCAATCCATTTGCGCTTCCTCAAATTGAGATCCCTTTGCTTGAACAAATGCTACAAGCTGCGATGATCAGTGTAAACCTCACAGGACACCCCATAAAGATAATGCCTCAAGATCTTAAAAGTATGAACAATCGAAGCTAACTCTAAATCGTGCACATGGTAATTCTTCTCATGGATATTCTACTGACGTGATGCATATGCAATAACTCGCCCCTCCTAAATCAATACGCAACTCAAGCCAACGCGTGAAGCGTCGCAATACACCGTATATATCCCCAAACCAGAAGGCAACACTAGAACTGGTGTTGTAGTCAAAGATGTCTTGAGCTTCTGAAAGCTCGCCTCACAATGATCGGACCAACGGAATGGAGCACCCTTCTGGGTCAATCTAGTCAAACGTGCTGTAACAGATGAGAATCCCTCCACAAACCGGCGATAATAACCTACTAACCCCAAGAAGCTCCTGATCTCAGTTGCCGAAGTGGGACGAGGCCAACTCTGAACTGCCTCAATCTTCTCGGGATCCACCTTAATACCCTCGCCCGATATGACATGCCCCAAAAATGATACAGAGTCTAGCCAAAACTCACACTTGGAGAACTTATCATATAGCTTCTAGTCCTGCAAGGTTTGAAGCACCACTCTCAAATGCTGCTCGTGCTCCTCCATGCTACGTGAGTAGATTAAAATATCATCAATAAAGACAATGACAAATAAATCGATGTGTGGCCTGAACACCCTACACATCAAATTCATAAATGCTGCTGGGGCGTTAGTCAAGACAAAGGACATCATTAGAAATTCATAATGGCCATATCTAGTATAGAAGGCAGTCTTCAGAACATCCGAGTCCCGAATCTTCAAGTGATGGTACCCTAATCTCAAGTTGATCTTAGAGAACACCCTGGCACCCTGTAACTGGTCAAACAAATCATCAATACGCAGTAACAGGTGCTTGTTCTTAATGGTAACTTTGTTCAACTGATGGTAATCAATGCACATTCGCATAGTCCCATCTTTCTTCTTCACAAATAACACTGGTGCACCCCAAGGTGATACACTCGGCCTGACGAACCCCTTTGCTAGCAAATCCTCAAATTGTTCCTTCAACTCTTTTAGGGCCATACGGTATGGTGTGATAGATATAGTCTGGGTACCTAGAGCCAAATAAATGTATAAATCGATATCACGATCTGGTGGCATGCTTGGAAGATCAGAAGGAAACACATTGGAGAACTCCCAGACTGTGGGCACTGAATCAGTCGTTGGAGTCTCTACGGTGGTATCCCGAACATAAGCTAGATAAGCCAAACAACCCTTCTTGACCATATGTCGAGCCTTTAGAAAAGACATAACCCGACTAGATGTACTGACAGATGAACCCTTCCACTCCAATCTAGGCAACTCTGGCATCACTAAGGTAACAATCTTGGCATGGCAATCAAGGATGGCGTGATATGGGGATAACCAGTCCATGCCCAGGATGACCTCAAAGTCGGTCATATCAAGCAACAGAAGATCCACTCTAGTCTCGTAGCCACAGAATGTGACCACATAGGACCAGTAGATCTGATCCACAACACATAATCGCCCACATGAGTGGATACATAAATAGGAGTACCCAAGGACTACGAGGAATATCTAGGAAATGAACAAACAGAGATGACACATGAATAGGTAGACCCTGGATCAAATAATACTAAAGCATCCCTACTACAGACGGAAATAATACTTGTGATCACGGCATTTGAGGCCTCTGCATCTGGTCTGGGCGGAAAAGCAGAGAACCTAGCTGGAGAGCCGACTGGTTGGCCTCCGCCCGACTGAACAGTAGATAGCTGACCTCCCCTTGCCTGGCCTCCACCTCTAGGATAGCCCCTACCCGCCTGCCCTCCGCCTCTGGGCGATCGGACGGTCGGACAGTTGGTGCTGCAATCATGAGCTGATGGCCCTACTGTACTGCCTTGCCCCAAATTATGGGACAAAACCTCTTCATGTGACTTGGATCTCTACACTCGTAACAACCTCTCGGTACTATAGACTGCTGCCCCGAAGTCTGACCCTGATGGCCCGAATACCCACTGGAAGAATCCTGAATAGCTGGTGGGCGGTATGAACTCTCTGGCATGGCACTGAAATAGGTGCTGGAAGAACCCTGATGGCTTGAGTACCCACTGGAAGAACCCTGGATAGCTGGTGGGTAATAAGAACTCTCTGGCATGGCACTAAAACAAGGTTGCGCTGGAGCCCCCCCTCCCAAGGAACTGGTGGTGCTGAATATACGGGCCTGCTAGGTTGACCCCTCCCAAACTGAACTTTGCCCCCAGTCAGAACTCTTCTAAACTCTCCAGAAAAATGCAACCGCTTGTCCCACTACATTTTTTCTCTACCTTACTGACGGTAGACCTCAATCCTCCGAGCTATCTCCACAACCAGCTAATAAGAAGTACCCATATCGACCTCTTGGGCTATAGTGGCCTGAATACCAGAGTGCAACCGTGCAACAAACCTCCGAACTCTCTCAGCATCAGTAGGAAGTATCATAAGTGCATGGCGAGACAACTTAGAGAATCTTGCCTCATAATCAATCACTGACATTTGACCCTGCTGGAGCTGCTAAAACTGAAACTGTAACTCTTCCCTCTGGGAGGGTGGAATATACCTATCCAAGAAAAGGCGTGTAAACTGATCCTAAGTTAAGAGAGAAGAACCTGCTGGTCTGCCAAGAAGATAAGACTGCCACCATCTACGGGCCCTGGCCTCCGGCTGGAAAGTAGTGAAATCCACCCTATGGGACTCTAATATACTCATGTTGTGCAATCTGTCCCTGCACCTATCAATGAAGTCTTGGGGATTCTCATGTCGCTCACCCCCCAAGACAGGAGGGTGAAGCCTGGTCCATCTATCCAATAACTTATGCGGCTCGTTGGTCGCAGCGGGTCTAAGCTCAAGTATAACTGCTACAACTGGCTGGGCTCCGCCCACGGGTAGAGTACTCTGGGTCTGATATACGGAAATTCATGCCCAGGAGCCTGAGCAGTATGGGTCTGTGCCTCCCGCCTGAGATGTGGCAGGGTCTACTGGAAATAAACCAACCTGGATCATAGAATCCATGAACCATAGCATACAACCCATAACCTCCTAGAAGCCCGGTGCTGACATGAAATCTACCGGGGCTGACCCTACTGCAGGCACCTCACCCTGCTCCTCGATAACGGGATCCTCTACTGGATCCACTGGTGGTACAACTGGGATATCTCTGGGACATCCTCATCCACGACCTCGGGCTGGTGCCCTCCCCCGGCCTCTACCTCGGCCTCTAGCAACAGGGGGAGCAGCTCTTCCCGGGTCCGAACATCTTCCATACGCGTTCTCACCATGTGTGAAAGAATAAGAGAAGGACACTTAGTATAACATCAATTGCACGATACAAGATTAAGAAAGAGTAGTTTCCTCATACCCTATAGCCTCTTGAAGATAAGTACGGACGTCTCCACATCGATATGAAAGACTCTATTAGGCTTGCTCATAACTTGTGAGACCTACGTGAACCTAGTGCTCTGATACTATGTTGTCATGACCCAATTCTATTATAGGCTGTGATGGCGCCCAACACCGCCGCTAGATGAGCCAACAATGAACTAACCACGCGATTTCTCTTTTTAAAACTTTTTCCAAGTAATTAAACTTTCCTTAATTTAAAAGATTTAAGAAATAACATATCTAAAATAAATAACACGAAATCAACTAAGTGCAATTAAAATCATAGAATAAAACCAAAACCATGCGTCTACTAGTGTGTGTGCCAAGACCTGGTGTCACAAGTGTATGGGCATTCTAGTAGAATATACAAAAAAGAATACTAGTCTACTGTTTGAAAAAAAATAAATAGAAAAATATAAGCAAAAGAAAGACTTCGGATACTGCAGAACGGCTCGGAAGGCAGCTCACTGTAAAGTCTTGAAGTGGTAACCAAGTGTGCGCGCCATACTGATATCCAGATGCACCTGCCTCAGATCCTGCACATTAAGTGCAGAAGTATAGTGTGAGTACATAAACAACATGTACCTAGTAAGTATCTAGTCTAACCTCGAAGAAGTAGTGACGAGGGGTCGACTTCGGCGCTTACTATGGGCCAACAATATAATAACATGAAATTCTAATTAAACATGATAAATATAAATGACAATAGAACTCAAAGAAAGGAATAAATAAACAATCCTTTCACCGTTAGTAAGAACCAAATCATTTCCCTCATTTAACCATTTAATCTCTCAAGCAAATGAAACAATATCAAATATAATAGGGCTTTCAGTATTATCACGCACAAATTATGCCGAGGACGTACGACCCAATCAAAATATACATATATATAAACCATGTGTACTGCCGAGGGTCAAACGACACAAATCATAGATGCATCTATTAACTTGCTGAGGCGAACGGCCCGCTCCCATGAGAGTAGTGGAAATTTACCCCGCTCGCGGAATATACTTACGACGCGGTTGAACATAGATTTCTCAAGTTATCATAATATCCCTCAATTCTTTCCAAAATAAGAAATTTAACTAGAAACTTTTAAAATCTTGAAATCCTCAACCTCAGCTCTATTCAAGACAACTAATAAGCATAATCAAATAACGGTGTCAACAAAGTATGGTGTAGACCTAAAACTATCCGGACATAAGCATGAATAGTAGCTACGTATGGACTTTCATTACCTCGTGCGTACGTAGCCCCCAGAAATAGAAGCACATATTAATTAAGTTCACCTATGAGGTTAATTTCGTCTTACAAGGTTAGAAAAGAGACTTACCTTGTCTCAAAGCCTACTTTTCGGTCAAAAATTGTCACGACCCAATTTCACCTTAGATCGTGATGGCATCCAACACCGTAGTCAGGCAAGCCAGCGCGGAAATATTAGTGAATTCTTATTTTACTTACCAAAAGCAGTTACACCACTTTTCTTAATTTGCAATTAAAACAAGTGATAATAAGCAATATTCAATAATAGTTATGCAACCGAAAAGAACTGTCTACTAATGTGTGTGCCAAGACCTGGAGTCACAAGCTATGGGCAACTAGTAGAATATACAAAGTAATAGAGCTATCCTACTTTCAGAAACAAAATAGACAGTCAAAAGTAAGAGAGACTCTATCAAGCTACTGATCGGCATAAGAAGGGAAGCAGCTCATCGTGGAAGTCTCGGACTATGATCAAGGACGTGCACCGGTCTGATAGCCAGATGTACCTACTTCAGAACCTGTACAATTAAGTACAGAAGCATAGTATGAGTACATAAACAATATGTACCCCGTAAGTATCCCGTCTAATCTCGAAGAAGTATAGACGAGAGGTCGACTTGATACTTACTAAGGTCAAATAATATAATATGATGTTATACCAGGCATGATGGTCACAATTATATAACCGTTGAAATAAGGATTTCTATGTCATGTCATTTTAATATCACAGTTAATCCTTTACATTTCAAACCATGTATCAGGCAAGTCATCAATAATAATTCACATAAATTCATGCGCACATTATGCCGAGGTTGACGGCCCGATCCAACATAAAAGAAACTGTGCACTTCTAGAGGGTCGAATGGCGCGAACCATAGATGCATCTATTTCTACCGAGGCGATCAGCTCGATCCACAAATATCAATTATCAACAGAAAAATACAAGAAGACACATTTATATTCAAATAAACTCAAACAAGTGCTCAACACAACATATGTTCACTTATGTTCATTTCCAATTCTCTAGCATATCCTAAATGATCACATTAGCAAGAAGACATATAACATTTGCAAATATAGCATGATACGGGTCCTAAACTACCCGGACAATTAACATGATAGTAGCTACGCACGGACTCTCGTCACCTAGTGCGTACGTAGCCCTCGCACTTAGTGGCAAATTATACAATTATTACTCCTATGGGGACAATTCCCTCTTACAAGGTTAGAAAGGAGACTTATCTCTCTCCAAAGTGCACTTCCAATACCAAGAACGAGCCTGAACTCTCAATTTGGAGCCGAACGATCCAAAACTAGTTAAACGGGGTAAGAACTAGTCAATACAAGCTCACAAGATCACATTCTAACTATTAAAGCAATTTCCCAACCTTAAACACAAGTTTCCTAAAAACCGACCTCAGGCCCACTTGACCGGATTTCAAAATTTTTCGAAGAAAGTTGTTCTTTGTAACCTAAGGATCAATAATATATGATTTCTACTTCGCTTCATAACCAATTTCGTGGAAAAATCTAAATTTTATCAAAACCCTATGTTTTGCTCTAACCCCATGATTTTACCTTAATCTTAGTGTTTAATCTTCTTAAGACACAAGTATTAAACTAGGAATAGGTGGGATAAAGTTACCTCAAGATGCTAGGTGGAAGTCTTCTCTCAAAATCTCCAAAATCGCCCAATGGAGGAGTGAAAAATGGCAAAACTAACTTAGAACCCGTGTTAAATGAAGCTCACTGCTTTAGCGATTTCTGCATCTACGAAAGGGAGCCCGCTTCAACAGAATTTCACCTGGGCCGCTAGGACGCATCTGCAAGTTGCCAGCCGCTTTTGAGGCTTCGGTTCTGCAGAGGAATAGACATTTCTGCAACTCTAGGCCTGGCCTGGCTTGGCCGTATCTGCGTGAGGTTGACCGCTTCTACGGTCTCGCACATGTGACTGGCCAACCGCAGGTGCGGTTATGACAGCTACTGAAGCTTCAGCCCTTCTCCAATTTTTCCAACTTCACTCGAGCCTCGTTCGATTGACGCTCAGGGCTTCTAGGCCCCGTCCAAACATACTGACAAGTATGAAATCATAAAACGGACCTGCTCGAATCTTCGAAATGCCTGAAACAACGCTAAATCTAAGAATCACCCCCTAAAACGAATTGAATCAAATTTATGACCTTCAAGTTCTTAATTCTCCTTTAACGAGCCAAAACGCACTTAAACTACTCAGATTGACACCAAATATTGCGGGCAAGTCTTAAATGTTATATTGGACATGTACCGGGTTCTGGAACCAACATACGAGCCTGATACCCATGAGATCAATCATTATTTAGTTTCTTTAAATCCTTACAACAATAGCTACCAGTCCAGAATCGAGATGGCTCTATTTGAGACTTTATATGGGCGGCGATGTCGTTCTCCTATCGGGTGGTTTGATCCTGGTGAGGCTAAGTTATACGGCACAGGCTTGGTGAAAGATGCCTTGGATAAGGTGAAGTTGATTCAGGAAAGGCTTCGCACGGCTCAGTCCAGACAAAAATGTTATGCGGATCAGAAGCCGCGTGATGTATCATTCATGGTTGGCGAGAAGGTCCTCTTGAAAGTCTTGCCAATGAAGGGTATTATGAGGTTCAGGAAGAAGGACAAGTTGAGACCAAGATTCATTGGCCCATTTGAGGTGTTAAGGCGATTTGGGGAGGTTGCCTATGAGCTTGCTCTACCCCCAGCTTATTAGGAGTTCATCCAGTTTTCCACGTGTCCATGCTCCGGAGGTATCATGCCGACTTGTCCCATGTGTTGGACTTCAGTACTATTCAACTGGATGAGAGTTTGGGTTATGAGGAGGAGCCAGTTGCCATTTTTGATAGATAGGATCGCCAGTTAAGATCTAAGAGTATTTTAGCGGTGAAGGTCCAGTGGAGGGGCCAACCAATAGAGGCGACGACCCGGGAGTCCGAGGAGGACATGCGGAGTAGATATCCACACTTATTCGGCACCTCAGGTACTTTTCTATGTCCGTTTGAGGATGAATGTTTGTTTAAGAGGTGGAGAATGTAACGACCCGACCGACCATTTTGCTTTTTAGAACCCCGTTCCCGCAAATAAAACTTCCCGCCGACAAGTCTGAAATCATAAAATGGACCTGCTCGAACCTTCGGAATGCCTGAAACAACGTTAAATCTAAGATCACCCCCTAAAACCAATTGAATCAAACTTATGAACTTCGAGTTCTTAATTCTCCTATAACGAGCCAAAATGCACTTAAACTACTCGGATTGATACCAAATTTTGAGGGTAAGTCTTAAATGTTATATTGGACATGTACCGGGTTCTGGAACCAACATACGAGCCCGATACCCATGTGATCAATCATTATTTAGTTTCTTTAAATCCTTAGAATTTCAGTTTAACAATTTCCAATAAAAATTCATTACTCGGGCTAGGGACCTCGGAATTTGATTCCGGGAATACGCCCAGGTCCCATATTTTCCTACGGACCCTCCAGGACCGTCAAACACAAATCCGGGTCCGTTTGCTAAAAATGTTGACCAAAGTCAAACTTAGCTTTTTAAGAAAATCTTAAGGAATCAAGTGAGCCCATTTCAGCCCAAACTCTTCCAAAATCTCGAACCAACCATCCCCACAGGTCGTAAATCAGATAAAGCAAGTGCGAGAAGTTTTATTTGCAGGAACGGGGTTCTAAAAAGCAAAACAACTGGTCGGGTTGTTACATTCTCCACCTCTTAAACAAACATTCATCCTCGAATGGACATAGAAAAGTACCTGAGGTGCCGAATAAGTGTGGATATCTGCTTCGCATGTCCTCCTCGGACTCCAGGTCACCTCCTCGATTGGTTGACCTCTCCACTGGACCTTCACCGTTGAAATCCTCTTGGATCTTAACTGGTGATCCTATCTATCATAAATGGCAACTGGCTCCTCCTCATAACCCAAACTCTCATCCAGCTGAATAGTACTAAAGTCCAACACGTGGGACAAGTCGGCATGATACCTCCGGAGCATGGACACGTGGAAAACTGGATGAACTCCTAATAAGCTGGGGGTAGAGCAAGCTCATAGGCAAACCTCCCCAAATCGCCTCAACACCTCAAATGGGCCAATGAATCTTGGTCTCAACTTGCCTTCTTCCTGAACCTCATAATACCCTTCATTGGCGAGACTTTCAAGAGGACCTTCTCGCCAACCATGAATGATACATCACGCGCCTTCTGATCCACATAACATTTTTGTCTGGACTGAGCCGTGTGAAGCCTTTCCTGAATCAACATCACATTATCCAAGGCATCCTTCACCAAGTCTGTGTCGTATAACTTAGCCTCACCAGGCTCAAACCACCGGATAGGAGAACGACATTGCCGCCCATATAAAGTCTCAAATGGAGCCATCTCGATGCTGGACTGGTAGCTGTTGTTGTAAGAAAACTCTGCCAAAGGAAAGAACTGATCCCACTGTCCTCCAAAGTCAATCACACATGCTCTAAGCATGTCCTCCAACATTTGAACTGTCCACTTCGATTGCCCGTTGGTCTGTGGATGAAATGTTGTGCTAAGCTCCACGTGAGTCCCCAACTCACCTTGAATAGCTCTCCAAAAATGAGAAGTGAATTGAGGGCCTCTATCTGATATGATGGAAACAGGCACACCGTGAAACCGGACTCTCTCCCTAATGTAAATCTGAGACAGTCTCTATGAAGTGTACGTAGTCACAACCATATAAAGTGTGCCGACTTGGTAAATCTATCCATGATGACCCACACTGCATCAAACTTCCGCAAGGTATGGGGCAACCCAACTAGGAAATCCATGGTAATGTGTTCCCACTTCCACTTTGGTATAGGCATCTGCTGAAGTAGGCCACCCGACCTCTGGTGCTCATACTTGACCTGCTGGCAATTCAAACATCTAGACAAATACTCCCCTATGTTTTCTTCATCCTCCGCCACCAATAATGCTGCCTTAAGTCACGATACATTTTTTAGTAGCCGGATGAATGGAATACCACGAACTGTGAGCCTCATCCAAGATCCTCTCCCTCAGACCATCAACATTAGGAACACATAAGCGACCCTGGAGTCGTAGAATACCATCCTCATCAATAGAGACCTCTCTAGCACTACCCTGCAGCACTATCTCTCTAAGAATCGCCAAGTGGGGATCATCGAACTGTCAGGCCTTGATCTGTCCCAATAATGAAGACTGAGCAACAACACATGCAAGGACATGGCTGGGATCCAAAATATCCAACCTCACAAGTCTGTTAGCCAAGGACTGAATGTCCAAAGCTAGTGGCCTCTCCCCTGCCGGAATGAATGCCAAGCTACCCATACTCTCTGCCTTCCTGCTTAAGGCATACGCGACCACATTTGCCTTGCCCGGATGATAAAGAATGGTGATGTCATAATCCTTCAGTAACTCAAGCCATCTACGCTGCCCCAAATTGAGATCCCTCTACTTGAACAAATGCTGCAAGCTACAATGATCAATATAAACCTCATATGACACCCCATACAGATAATGCCTCCATATCTTGAGAGCATGAACAATCGCAGCCAACTCCAAATCATGCACATGATAATTCTCTCATGAATCTTCAGATGGTGCGAAGCATAGGCAATAACTCACCCCTCCTACATCAATACACACCCCAATCCAACGCGTGAAGCATCACAATATGCCGTATACATCCCTGATCCGGAAGGAAACACAAGAACTGGTGCTATAGTCAAGGCTGTCTTGAGCTTCTGAAAGCTCCCCTCACAATCATCGGACCAATGGAAAGGAGCAACCTTCTGGGTCAATCTAGTCAGAGGTGATGCAATAGATGAAAAGCCCTGCACGAATCGCCTGTAATAGCCAGCTAACCCCAGGAAGCTCCTGATCTCGGTCACTGAAGTAGGACATGGCCAAATGTGAACTGCCTCAATCTTCTTAAGATCCACCTTAATACCCTCTCCTGACACAATATGTCCCAAGAATGCCAATGACTCTAGCCAGAACTCACACTTGGAGAACTTAGCATATAGCTTTTGCTCTCTCAAGGTCTGAAGCACTAACCTCAAATGCTGCTCGTGCTCCCCCAGGCTACGGGAGTATATCAAGATGTCGTCAATGAAGACGATGACAAAGGAATCAATATAAGGCCTGAACACTTTGTTCATAAAGTCCATAAATGTTGTCGGGGCATTATTCAAGCCAAAGGACATTACCAGAAACGCATAATGGCTATATCTCATCCGAAATGTGGTCTTCGGAACATCAGAGTCACGAATCTTCAACTGATGGTACCCCGACCTCAAGTCGATCTTAGAGAACACCCTAGCACCATGTAACTGATCGAACAAATCATCAATGCGCGGCAACAGGTACTTATTCTTGATGGTAGCCTTGTTCAATTGGCGGTAGTCAATGCATATCCACGTAGTCCCATCCTTCTTCTTTACAAATAACATTGGTGTGCCCCAAGGTGAAACACTTGGCCTAACAAACCCCTTTGCTAACAACTCGTCAAGATGCTCCTTCAACTCCTTCGATGCCATGCGGTACGGTGGTATAGATATAAGTTGGGTACCTGAAGCCAAATCAATACAGAAATCAATATCACGATCTGGTGGCATGCTAGGAAGATCAGAAGGAAACACATTGGCGAACTCCCGAACTGCTGAAACTGAATCAATCGTCGGAGACTCTACGGCGGTGTCCCGAACATAAGCTAAATAAGCCAAACACCCTTTCTCGACCATTTTCCGAGCCTTCAGGAAAGAGATAACCCGGCTAGATGTATCAACTATGGAACCCTTCTACTCCAACCCTGGCATCACTAAAGTAACAGTCTTGGCATGGTAATCTAGGATGGCGTAATATGGAGATAACTAATCCATGCCCAGGATGATCTCAAAATCGATCATATCAAGCAATAGAAGATCTGCTCTAGTCTCGAAACAATAGAATATGACCACACAGGACTAGTAGATCCAATCCACAACCACAGAATTGCCCACAAGAGTGGACACATGAACATGAGTGCCCAAAGGCTCAGGAGCAACAACTAGAAAACGAGTAAACAAAGATAACACGTACGAATAGGTAGACCTTGGATCAAATAATACCGAAGCATCTCTACCGCAGACGAAAATAATACCTATGATGACGACATCTGAGGCCAATCATCTGGCCTAGCTGGAAGGGTATAGAATCTGGTTAGAGTGTCGGCTGGATGGCCTCCACCTGACTGAGCAGTAGCTGGCTGATCTCTCCCTTCCTGGACTCCACCGCTAGGACGGCCCCTACCGGTCTACCCTATACCTCTAGGTTGCTGGGCAGCCGGTTCTGAAATCATAGGCTACTGACCCTGCTCTTACCGCCTTGCCCCGAAGCCTGGGGCAATATCTCCTTATATTACCAAGGTCTCTGCACTCGAAACAACCCCGTAATGCGGTGACCTGCTGCCCTGATGGCTGACCCTAATGGCCTGTAGACCCACTGGAAGAAGCCTGAATAACCGGTGGATGGTATGAACTCTCTGGCATAGCACTGAAATAAGAATCCGAAGAACCCTAAGGACATGAATACCCACCGGAGGAACCCTGAATAGCTGGTAGGCGGTAAGAATTATCTGGTATGGTGCTGAAATAGGTGCACGTCGGAGTACCCCGAGTAGGTGGTGGTGCTCAATATGGGGGCCTGCTGGGCTGTCCCCTCCCAAACTGACCTTTTCCCCTAGCCGGGGCACCTCTAAACTCTCCGGAGAATCTTGCCCTCTTATCCTGCTGCATTTTCTCCCTACCCTTCAGACGGTAGCCCTTAATCCTCCGAGAAATCTCCACTACTAACTGATAAGGAGTCCCCATCTCCACCTCTCGGGCCATGTTTGCCCTAATGCCATAATGCAACCCTGCAACAAACCTCTGCACCCTCTCTGCGTTAGTAGGAAGTATCATCAATGCATGGCGGGATAGCTCAAAAAACCTCACCTCATAATCGGTCACGGACATTTGACCCTGCTCAAGCTGATATCGCAGCCCTTTCCTCTCAGAGGGTGGAATATATCTGTCCCGAAATAACTGTGTGAACTAACTCCAAGTGATAGGAGGAGAACCTGCGGGTCTGCCAAGAACATAAGACTGCCACCATCTGCGGGCCTTTCCCTCTAGTTGAAAAGTAGTAAAGTCAACCCCATGCGACTCCAATATCCTCATATTGTGCAGTTTGTCCCTGCACCTATTAATGAAATCCTGAGCATCCTCATGACACTACCCCCAAAGACAGGAGGGTGAAGTCTAGTCCATCTATCCAACAACTTCTGCAGGTCACCATCTACAACTGGTCTGGGCTCGAGTATCACTGTAGAAACTGGCTGAGCCCCATCCGTGGGTAGTGCACCCGGAGTCTAATACATTGCAGCTGCATGACCATGAGCCTGAGCAATAGGGGTCTGTGCTCCCCCTTCTTCCTGTGATGTAGCTGGATCTGTTGGAAATAAACCAGCCTGAGTCATGGTGTCCATGAATCGTAGCATACGACCCACGACCTCCTGAAATCCCGGTGCTGTCATAAAGTCCGCTGAGGTAGGCTCAGCTGCGGGCACCTCGCCCTACTCCTCAATAATAGGATCTCTCACAAGATCTGCTGGTGGTGCTACTGGAACAGCTCTAGGATGCCATCGTCCCCTACCTTGGGCCGGTGCCCTCCCCCGGCCTTTGCTTCGGCCTCTAGTAATGGGGGGAGCAGCCCCTCCCGGGTTGGAAACATCTACCGTCCGTGTCCTCACCATCTATGAGAGAATAAAAGAGAGAAATTTAGTGTACCATCCACTGCAAAATAGGAAATGAATAAATAGTAGTTACCTAACACCCTATAGCCTCTCGAAGATAAATACAGACGTCTCTGTACCGATCCGCAAGACTCTATTAGGTTTGCCCATGACCTGTGAGACCTATGTGAACATAGTGCTCTGATACCATGTTGTCACGACCCAATTTCACCTCAGGTCGTGATGGCTCCCAACACCATTGTCAGGCAAGCCAACACGGAAATATTAGTGAATTCTTATTGTACTTACCAAAAGCAGTTACAACGCTTTTCTTAATTTGCAATTAAAATAGGTGATAATAAGCAATATTCAATAATAGTTATACAACCCAAAAGAATTGTTTACTAATGTGTGTGCCAAGACCTGGTGTCACAAGCTGTGGGCAACTAGTAGAATATACAAAGTAACAGAGCTATCCTACTGTCTGAAATAGAATAGACAGTCAAAAGTAAGAGAGACTCCATCAAGCTGCTGATCGGCACAGGAAGGGAAACAACTCACCGTAGAAGTCTCGGACTATGATCAGGGACGCGCACTGGTTTGATAGCCAGATCTACCTGCCTCAGAGCCTGTACAATTAAGTGCACAAGCGTAGTATGAGTACATAAAAAAAATATTTACCTAGTAAGTATCCCGTCTAATATCAAAGAAGTAGAGACAAGAGGTCGACTTGATACCTACTAGGGTCAAATAATACAATATGATGTTATGCTAGGCATAATGGTCACAATTATATAACCGTTGAAATAAGGATTTCTAAGTCATGTCATTTTGATATCACAGTTAATCCTTTACATTTCAAACCATGTATCAGGCAAGTCATCAATAATAGTTCACATAAATATCATGCGCACATTATGCCGAGGTCGACAGCCCGATCCAACATAAAAGAAATTGTTCACTGCTAGAGGGTCAAATGACGCGAACCATAGATTCATCTATTTCTACCGAGGCGATCGGCCCGGTCCACAAATATCAATTATCAATAGAAAAATACAAGAAGGTGCATTTATATTCAAATAAACTCATACAAGAGCTCAACACAACATATGTTCACTTATGTTCATTTTCAATTCTCTAGCATATCCTAAATGATCACATTAGCAAGAAGACATATAACATTTGCAAATATAGCATGATACAAGTCCTAAATTACCCAAACAATTAACATGATAGTAGCTACGCAGAGACTCACGTCACCTAGTGCGTACGACCCCGCATTTAGTGGCAAATTATATAATTATTACTCCTATGGGGACAATTCCTTTTTACAAGGTTAGAAAGGAGACTCGCCTCGCTCCAAAGTGCACTTCCAATACCAAGAACGAGCCCGAACTCTCAATTTTGAGTTGAATGATCCAAAATTAGTTAAATGGGGTAAGAACTAGTCAATACAAGCTCACAAGATCACATTCTAACTATTAAAGTAATTTTCCAACCTTAAACACAAGTTTCCTAAAATCCGACCCCAGGCCCACATTCCCGGATTCCGAAATTTTTCGAAGAAAGTTGTTCTTTGTAACCTACGGATCAATAATATATAATTTCTACTTTGCTTCATAACCAATTTCATGGAAAAATCTAAGTTTTATCAAAACCCTAGGTTTTGCTCTAACCCCATGATTTTACCTTAATCTTAGTGTTTAATCTACCTAAGACACAACTATTAAACTAGGAATATGTGGGATAAACTTACCTCAAGATGCTAGGTAGAAGTCTTCTCTCAAAAGCTCCAAAATCGCCCAATGGAGGAGTGAAAAATGGCAAAAATAACTTAGACCCGTGTTAAATGAAGCTCATTGCTTCAGCGATTTCCGCATCTGTGGTCCTGGGCCGCACCTGCGGCCACCGCATCTACGGAAGGGAGCCCGCTTCTGTGGAATTTCACTTGGGCCGCTAGGCCGCATCTACGAGTTGACAACCGCTTTTGTGGCTTTGCTTCTGCGGAGGAATAGCCGCTTCTGCTGCTTTGGGCCTAGCCTGTCTTGGCCGCATCTGCATGAGGTTGACCGCTTCTACTGTCTCGCACCTGCGGCTGGCCAACCGCAAGTGCAGTTATGACAGCAGCTGAAGCTTCAACCCTTCTCTAATTTTTCCAACTTCACTCGAGCCTCGTCCGATTGACGCTCGGGGTTTCCAGGCCCCACCCGAACATACTAACAAGTCTGAAATCATGAAACGAACCTGCTCGAACCTTCAGAACGCTCAAAACAACGCTAAATCTAAGAATCACCCCCTAAAACCAATTGAATCAAACTTATGAACTTCAAGTTCTTAATTCTCCTCTAACGAGCCGAAACGCATTTAAACTACTCTGATTGACACCAAATTTTGCGGGCAAGTCTTAAATATTATACTGGACCTGTACCGGGCTCCGGAACTAACATACGAGCCTGATACCCATGTGATCAATCATTATTTAGTTTCTTTAAATCCTTATAATTTTAGTTTAACAATTTCAAATAAACATTCATTACTTGGGCTAGGGACCTCGGAATTCGATTCCGGGCATACGTTCAGGTCCCATATTTTCCTACGGACCCTCCGGGACCGTCAATCATAAATCTGGGTCCGTTTGCTAAAAATGTTGATCAAAGTCAAATTTAACATTTTAAGAAAATCTTAAGGAATCAAGTAAGCCTAATTCAACCCAAACTCTTCCAAAACCCGAACCAACCATCCCCACAAGTCATAAATCAGATAAAGCAAGCGCGGAAAGTTTTATTTGGGGGAACAAAATTCTAAAAAGTAAAACGACCGATGGAGTCGTTACAAAGATTGTGCTGAAACCCTCAATTTGGTGCCAAACGACTTGAAACTAGTTAAATGTTATATAAAATAGTCAAAACATGGTCAAAAGTTCATACCGTATCTATCAAAGTGATTTCCCAATCCTATTTGAAGAATTTCTAAAATTCACCCCTGAGCCCACGTGCCCGTATTCCGAAACGTTTTGAAGAAAGTTGTTACCCATAACCTCATAAACTCAAATATAAATTTTTTACTAAGTTTCATAACAAATTTATCGGTTAACTCCTATTTTTATCAAAACCCTAGGTTTTCACCTAAACCCATGATTTTTCACTAATTTACATGTTATAATCTACCCCTAAACTATGTATACTCAAAATTGGTAGAAATTACTTACCTCAAAGTGTTAGACGAAATCCCTACTCTAAGAGCTCCAAGAATTGCCCAACAATGGAATAAAATGAGCCAAAAATGACTAAGTCCCACAGTAAATGAAGGGTCTGCCTTCTGTGATTTTCGCACCTGCGGAGGTTTGGCCACTTATGCGGCTCCACATCTGCGGAAAAATCATCGCAGATGCAGCCCTTGCCAAAAGGGCCCATTCTCGCTTCTACACCCAGCTATCCGCTTCCGCGAGACTGCTTCTGCGGCTTACTCTATGCACCTGCGACCCTTCCCCGCTCCTGCAGAAATCTCCTTCGCACCTACGGCTTCGCATGTGCGGCCTGGCTTGCGCTTCTATGATGGCTGGGCAGACCCTGATGGGCCGCTTCTGCGAGCTCCCACCTGTGGCTGTCCAAGCAGATGCTATTACACCAGAAGCTTGAAGCTTCAGCTGCTACTCCGAGTCTAAACTTGGTCCGAGCCTTGACTGATTGACACCTGGGGCCCCGCCTGAACATACCAACAAGTTTAATATCATAAAACGAACTCGCTCGAACTTTCGAAATGCCCAAAACAATATCAAAACTAAGAATCACACACCCAAACCAATTAAATCAAGATATCAACTTTAAGTTCTTCAATTTACTCCCAATGCACTGAAATGTACTTACACTACTCGGAATGACACCAAATTTTGCGTGCAAGTCTTAAAAAATATTACAGAACTATTCTTATCTCGGAATTCCATTTGGGCCTTGATTTCACCAAAATCTACTCCAAACTATTTAAAGGACTTCAAAATCTTCAAGGAACCAACTTTCACTATTAGGCACCAAAACGCTCTCAGGTCATTCAAAACCCGACCCGAACATATGTCCAAGTCCGAAATCATCATACAAACCTATTGGAACCGTCAAATACTGATTCCGAGGTCGTTTGCTCAAAATATTGACCAAAGTCAAACTTAGCCTTTTTAGCCAACCTTAAAGAACCAAGTGCTTCGATTTCAATCCGAACTCTTCCGAATCTTGAACTAACTATCCCGCAAGTAATAAAATAGTAAAAGCACTTACCGGAAGTCTTATTTTTGGGGAAACATGATTCTAAAAAGTAAAACGACCAGTCGGATCGTTACACAAAGGAAGCCATTGTCTTTTGACGTTTGCTTACGTCTTGGATTTCCTCATTAAATGTAATTTCCTTTGCTTCTTCTCGAGTTCATTTAGATTTTCACAAGATGACTCACATTATTTTTTATACGGATAAACTTTTTCAAAGAATTCATCATTATCTGATTTGATTATCGTATTAAATATGAATGTCGAGATTTTCTGATTTGTGAACCAAAAAACGATATGCCTTACTATTTGTTACATATCCTATAAAAATGCAATCAATAATTTTTGGTCCAATCTTCACCATTTTGGGTTTAGGACCTTTTACTTTAGCTAAGCACCCCCACACTTTAAAATATTTTAAGTTGGGCTTCCTTCCTTTCCATTTTCATGTGGAATGGAATGTGTTTTACAATGGGGAACTCGATTGAGTATTCGGTTAACTGTAAGAATAGCCCTCATCCCTCCCCCCAACAAGTTTTGGGGTAAATCATAACTTATCAATAATGCATTCATTATCTCCTTTAACGTTCTATGATTTCTTTAGGCAATTTCATTATATTGCAGTGAGTAAGGGGTTGTTTGGTGAATAAGGTCATTTCTAAACATATTTCTTCAAAAAGGAGATTCGTATTCGCCGCCCGGCCTGATTACTTTGTAGAGCCAACCACAAGAACTGTTGTTTGCGTCGTGGTATAATCTAATTAATAAACGGTGAAGTTTTTAATCTTCGAATCGAGTAGCATATGATACAACCAGATTTAATAAACGGTAAAGTTTTTAATCTTCAAACCAAAAAATATTTGACACGACCAAAATTAATAAAATGATAAATTTTTTACTTTTCAAACCGAGTAAAAAGTCAGAGCAAAAGATCACTTAGATTTTAATCTTCGAAGTTAGTAGAAGGTCATTCAGACTTTAATCTCCGAAATTAAATAGAATTTCACGGCAATTTTAATCTCATAGATAGAATAGAAAATCATGAAGATTTTAATCTCGACGCAGGAATAGAAAATCCCGAGAATTTTAATTTTTTCCAAATTAGGGGTAGAAAATCACAAGTATTTTAATTTTCTTTTTAAATGGCTTTCTAACTAAAGCATTGTGCCCTTAAATATTTTAACAATTTGATATATTATTCTTATCAAACTAACATATATCCTTATGGATCCAATATATATATATATATATATATATATATATATTAAAGGAATAAAGTTATCCTTAAGCCAAGTGGAAGTCCTAAAATTAGCCACATATAATGTATTAACTAAATAACTATTAACTAATAACTAATTCAGCCATATGGCATACCTAGAAAAATCCATGTATAACTTATTTCTTAATTAATTAATATTAAATAACTAAATAAAAATGTTAGAAATTTTAATATACATAATTAAAATATTATTATTAAATTTAAATAACTAAATAAAAATATTAGAAATTTTACTATATAATAATTAAAAATATTATTAAAAAATTTTAATAATTTTGAGTATTATTTTAAAATAAATTTAATATTTATATCAAGATTAAAAAAATCACACATTGATGTATATTATATGGATAATGATACTAAATAACAAGGAAAGTTAATGAAGGCCACATGAAAACATGAAATACTATATATTAGGTAATGTAATAGCAATAATTAAAAATATTTAAAATTAAATATAGAAGGGAAAGATGATTTAAACTTGAGATTAGATTAAAATTATGGTAAAAACGCTCAAACTATGGATAGGACCGCAAAATTAAAAAATGTTATTATTAAATGTAAATAATTTAATAATTTCGAGTATTATTTTAAAATAAAATAAATATTTATATAAATATTAAAAAATCACACATTAATCCATATATTAAAGGACATAAATGGATAATAATACTAAATAAAAAGGAAAGTTAATGAAGGTCACATGAAAACATGAAATACTATATATTAGGTGACGTAATAGCAATAATTAAAAATTCAAAAACATTTAAAATTAAAAATAGAAGGGAAAGATAATTTGAACTTGAGATTATATTAAAATTATAGTAAAAACGCTCAAACTATAGATAGGACCACAAAATTAAAGTTTTACTAGAGAAAAAAATAATAATTGGATAACAAATTAAACTATTAAGAATACAAAATAATGTCTCAGGTAGATAATTTAGAAACAAAAATAAAAATTAAACTTTTATCGTGAAACTAAAAGAGAAAGAAAATTTATTTGCACGTGATATACATTAATTATAAGAAGAAAATATAATAGATTTAAAATTTGCGAATTAAAAAACTTATGTTTTCAATATTTTAGACTAATTCAAAGTTATAACTTAGAATAAAATGTGATACTACATATTTTGATTATTGGCAAAATATTAATATAAAAAAAATTAGAATTTTATGATAGGGGTAAAAATATATAAAGAGGAAAATAACGATGGTGTGAGAATATTTATACTTTGAATTAATTTAAGTATAAGTATATTAAATAGTTAAATAATACTCAAAAATATTACTGATAAATTTAAATGACGAAAGAGTTCTGAGTAAGAGGATAAAAGTATAAAATACATTAAATTTTAGGAATAAAATTTTTATAGTTATATATAATTATCAAAAGGATAATAAGCAAGATATCAGTCAATTGGTAAGCAACTGAAAGATCACATGACAATATAACAATATTAGGTAATTAATAATGCAATAACTACAAGCAAAGATTAAAGAAATATTTTTTTTGTGGTGAAAATGTAGCAGGAAAGACTTATTCGACTTTGAAGTAAAAAATAAAGTGATTTTAAGAATTTTGTTACAATAATATGTTTAAACACGACAAATTATAACGTGATATGTTTAGTACTCTTTGAGACTACGGAATAAATGCAAGTACTAAGATCAAGGTTGTTTGTAACGACCCGACCGGTCGTTTCATGAGTTACCGCTCCGTTTCTCCTATTTTTGCCTCTTTATGTGTTTTTCAGTTGTATTATATTGTATCGGGTTGGTTGGTTCGGGTTCGGAGTGATTTTGGAAAGGAATGAGACACTTAGTCTCTTTTGAGTAAGCTTAAGTTGGAAATGTCAACCGGATGTTGACTTATGTGAAAAGGTCTCAGATGTAAATTCCGATGGTTCGGATATCTTCGTTAGGTGATTTGGGACATAGGAGCGTAATCGGAATGTATTTTGGAAGTCCGTAGTTGATTTAGGCTTGAATTGGTGAAATTAAAAATTTGGTATTTTTCGGTCGGTAGTGAATATTTTGATATCGGGGTCGGAATGGAATTTCGAAAATTAGAGTAGGTCCATTGTGTCATTTCTTATGTGTGCGCAAAATTTCAGGTCATTCGGGTGAGGTTTGATAGACTTTTTGATCGTTTGCGGAATTTGAAAGTTTCTATGTTCTTAAGCTTGAATCCGAAGTTAATTTGGTGTTTTGGTGTTGTTTTGAGTGAATCGAAGGTTCGACTAAGTTTGAATGAATTTATGGGATGTGTTGTCATGTTTGGTTGAGGTTCCGAGGGCCTCGTGTGAGTTTCGGGTGGTTAACGGACCAAATTCTTGGTTTTGAGAGTTGCAGAATTTGCTGGTTTTCTGTTGCAGAGATTTTTGTTCATCGCGTTTGCGGATGGTGTATCGCATTCGCGAAGGGTGTCTTCTGTGGTGGTGATTTTGTTCTACGCGTTCTCAAAGGAGAGGACACAAACACGAAGGTTAAGGCAACATGTGCATCGTGGACGTGTGATTGTGGTCGCGTTCGTGAAGAGAAGTGAGGCCGTTGGGGACCCTAGGTCCTTGGTCTATGCGTTCGCGAGGTTAGGGTGGCATTCGCGAAAGCCTGGGCTGGCCAAGCATCGGGTTCGCATGGCAGTGTTCGAGTTCGCGAAGAGTAAAGTGGAAAGGCAGTATAATTTGGTCTACGCGAACGCGAGAGGGCGGTTGCGTTCGCGAAGAAGGAAAATAATCCCTGGGCAGAATGTTTAAATAGAGGTCTTCGCGATTTTAGCCCATTTCTCTCCATTGCTGAGTGGTTTTGAAGCTTTTTGAGAGGGTTGAAGAGGGATTCGAAGGGAAACACTTGGAGGTAAGATTTTTGAACTCAATACTCGATTCTATGGTGATTTCTAACTATTTAGACATGAAATTAGTGGGATTTAAAGCCTAAAATTGGGGATTTAGGGCTTGAAATTGGAGAGTGTAAATTGGGGATTTGAGGGGCCATTTGAGGTTCGATTTTGATGTTCTTGGTATGTATGGACTCGTGGGAGGATAAAGATTTTATTGATGTGATTTTTATTGGATTTTGAGATGTGGGACCGGGGGTCGGGTTTGGCCAATTTCGGAACTTTTGAGTTAATTCGATTATTTTCGCTTGGGATTTGTTCCTTTAGCGTGTATTAATGATGTGAAACTGATTTTGGTTAGATTTGGAGCATTCAGAGGCCAAGTCAAGAGGCAAAGGCATCGCGGTCTAGAGTTTGGATAGGATTGAGGTAAGTAATGATTGTAAATGTTGTCATGGGGATATGAAACCCCGAATTTCATATCGTTGTGCTACTTTGAGGTGACGCACACGCTAGATGACGAGCGTGAGGCCGTGCACCATTGGGGATTGTGACTTGATCTGTCCCGTACGACTGTTAAGTCACGTATTTGATTGGAAAACTATTTGATATCATTGTGTATTGGAATGTATTACCACATTTTGGGCTGAATGTCATATTTGGGCCTCGTGCCAACTGTTTTGGACCCTTAGGGGCTTCTTACTACTATTCCTTACTGTTTTGACTTAATATCTGTACTCAGTCATGCTGTATTCTACTATTTTTATAACTCGGCCATATTTACTCTGTTTGATATTTTAAATGATATTTTAGGCTGAGCATCATGTTTTACTATTGCCCGAGTGGCTTGAGAGGTTTCTGACTGAGTGAGGCTGAGGGCCTGTGTTGTGAGGATATTATTGGATCGGGCTGCACGCCTTAGCATGTTGTACTGATTTGTGATATATGAGAGGCCAATGGCCTGATTTGTTATGCCACGAGATGGCTTGTGATAGCGCTTGGGCTGTAGGAGCCCCTCCGGAGTCTGAACACCTCCAGTGAGCGCGGGTACCCAGTGTGAGTCATGTGATATTGCCTGAGGGGCTGTTGTTGTTTCATGTTGTTTCCCGATGGGCTGATTACAAGTGATTGTGAGGTAGACCGAGGGGCTGGTTCTGTTGATATTTTGCCCGAGGGGCGGTTTATGGTACATGTTTTGCCCGAGGGGCTGTTTACGTTTCTATCCTTTTATTCACTGTTTTCATCACTCGTTTGAAACTATTGAAAGATATTTTAAAAAGGTTTTACTGAACTGAGTTGTTTTTACGAGTTAATTGATTTATTGTAATGTTCTGGGCATATATTATTTTACTGTAGTTCTATGACGTGGAATTACCTATTTTTTTACTGCTCAACTGCTTTTACTTTTATTACTTACTGAGTTGGCGTACTCACATTACTCCCTGCACCTTGTGTGCAGATCGAGGAGTCTCGGGACACGATATTGAGTGCTGATCAGTCTTCCAGCAAGTTTCCGGAGTTGACTAGGTAGTTGCTTGACGTTCGCAGCCATGTGCTTCTCCTTCTTGTCTTATTCATATTTTCTTAGTATTTTATTTTCAGACTGTGTTGTCCTTTCTGGTTCCTAGACGAGTTTGTAGTTGCTCATGACTGGTGACACCCCGATGTCGGGCTTGTGTTATATTTTCGCACTGCTTATTTAAACTTATATTATGGGATTTCAGTTAATTTATGGCTTAAAATGACTTCTTATGATTTTCTGGTTGGTTTTAGGTTTGTGTCGGTTGGCCTAGTTTCACGATAGGCGCCATCACGACCGGGTCAGTTTTAGAGTCGTGACATTGTTAGAGATATAAAAAAGAAATATGTTATTCAGTACGAGATATGAGAAACAGTTTCATGTCCTGCTTCTTGATTGATATATAATGATTATATATGATTTTTTATCTGGAGGGTTTAAATTTTAAGGTAAATCACATATAATCCAAATAACTCAAATTACTATTTGATATTCACACGTCACGCGAGTACAAATATTAATTTATATGTAATGGCATTAACCACAAAGTTCACAGAGAAAATAAATTAATCAAGCACGAAAAGTCGTGTCACTTGGCTCGTTCAAAGACAGCCGCTCTTAGTCACTGCATTGAGTGATGTACTCCCATGCTATGTAATATAAATATGGTGCCTTCATCATTTGCCTTGCAATTCGTGTATCAAAATAATAATAGGAATATTTATGCCTGAATCATGTGCCTTTAATCATGATGGCATCTTTGCCAATGCTTAACAAATATTGGCCATAAATATTGACCTTCATCGATGGACATTTCATGTGCCATGAACTCTTGGCATGATAAAGCGAAGGCAACTGTGACTCTTTTCTCAAACGACACAATCAGTTGGTGATTAAACCAGTGCCATAAACTTAATTTACTGGCACTACTAAAAATCCGGTAAATATCGATCAAAAAAACAGATCAACTTTGGTCGGTTATCGTTATGGCCAATTACCGATCAAAATGCGATCAAATACGCTTGGACGATATTTTGATGATTGTTTTAATATACCGACCAAAATTGGTCGGAAATTACCGACCAACGTTGGTTGGTCAATTAAATTCAAAAAAAAAACACCCCGACCAAAGTTGGTCGGTATTTTAGTTATGTAATCAAAAAATTCACCATCTGGGAATCGAACCGGGGTATGTACTATGGCAGGATACTATTCTATCGCTAGACTTGTAACGACCCGGCCGGTCGTTTTAAGAATTAACGCCCTGATCCCTTATTAACTGCTTTCCCCGTGTTTGTTTCTGCTATTTTGATTTGTCGGGATGCTTGGCTTTGAGTTTCGGAGAGTTTTGGGACACTTAGTCCCTAAATGAGAGCTTAAGTTTTGAAAATTTGACCGTAGTTGGAACAGTGTGAAGACGGCCTTGGAATGGAATTCCGATGGCTCTGTTAGCTCCGTTGGGTGATTTCGGGTTTAGGAGCGTGTTCGGATTGTGTTTTGGAGGTCCGTAGCTAATTTAGGCTTGAAATGCCGAAAGTTGAATTTTTGAAGTTTCCGGTTCGATAATGAGATTTTGATCCGAGGATCGGAATGGAATTATGGAAGTTGGAGTAGCTCTGTAGTGTTGAATGGTACGTGTGTGCAAAATTTTAGGTCATTCGGACGAGGTTTGATAGACTTTTTGATCGAAAGCGTATTTTGAGAGTATTTGAAGTTCATAAGCTTGAATCCGATGCTAAATTGGTATTTTAATGTTGTTTTGAGCCTTCCGAAGGTTGGAATAAGTTAGAATGATGTTATGGGGTATGTTGGTAGGTTTGGTTGAGGTCCCGAGGGCATCAAGTGTATTTCGGATGCTCAAACGGGCACTTTTGGTCTTTGGGAGTTTGCTGGTTTTCTGGCGTTTTAGTAGCAGTAGTTTGTTCATTGCGATCGCGTGAGTTCATCCGCAATCATGTAGAGTAAGTTGAGGCCAGGCGGATTTTGTGAATCGTGATAGCGAAGGTTGGAATGCGATCGCGTGGGGTGAGTAGCCTTGGTCACTGCGTTCGCGTGGAGAGCTTTGCGATCGCGTAGAAGGACTTGGAGTGGCAGTGAGGTGATGGAATTGCTCTATGTGATCGCATAAAGCTGGTCGCGGTCGCACTGTGGTGAGAAAATTTCCTTATGCGATCACATAGGTGTTTCTCCGATCGCATAGGGTTAAATCTGGGCAGTATTTAAATAGCCCATCCGCGACCCTTCTTCATTTTTCCACCATTTTTGAACGGGATTGAAGCTTTTGAGGGAGATTTTTGAGGAAACCAAAGGGGAATCACTTGGGGGTAATATTTTTGACTTCATAACTCGTTTATATGTGATTAAAGGTCTAATTAGTGATGAAAAATTAGGGAAAATCAGTAAAATGGGTCATTAGGGCTTGAGATTAAGAAACTTTAAAATGGATATTTGAGGGGTAAATTGAACTCCGATTTCAGTGTTCTTGATATGTGTAGACTCGTGAGAGTATGTAAATTCTGAAAATATAAGTTTTACCCGATTCCGAGACGTGGGCTCGAGGGGCATTTTTGGTCATTTTACCTAATTTCTTGTATTAGCTTAGCATTTCTTTGTAGAATTAGTTACTTGAAGTGTTATTTACATTATGCAATTGAATTGAATAGATTTGAGCCATTTGGAGTCGAGTACTCGTGGCAAGAACGTGGTTTCAGGTTAATTTTGAGCTGGTTCGAGGTAAGTGGCTTGCCTAACCTTGTGTGGAGGAAACTCCCCTTAGGATTTGGTATTGTTGATATTTGAAATTCCTTGTACGTGAGGTGACATGTACGTACTTGTGCTAATTGTTGAAAATCCGATTTTCATTAAGAAATTTTAATTGTGTTTCTTTTTCCTGTTTATACTAGCAATTTAAGTTTGTTGTTAGCTTAGGGAAGTATGTCTAATTGACTTAATTGCTTTATTTGATCAAACTGCCTTATTTGGATTATGTGCAACATGCTAGGTAGAAGTACCTGTTTTACCTTAGTATGGAATTTGAATTGAATTGTGTATTCTTCGTGTTGTTGTTGTGTGTTTACTTTGGGACTACGGGACGGTATCCTGGTAGATCCCCCTGCATGTTTACTTTGGGACTACGGGAAGGTATCCCGGTAGATCCCCCTGCATGTTTACTTTGGGATTACAGATTTTTATTATGGTAGATCCCCTGCACATTTACTTTAGAACTACGGGACTACACCTGGTAGATTCCCCCTGTACTGGATATTTACATTTGGGACTACAGATTGGATTTTTGGTAGATCCCTGCGCATTATGAGTTGAACTACGGGACTGCACTCTGGAGATCCATTGGATATTTATATTTGGGGACTACAGGACGGTATCCTGGGAGATCCCCGGTTGTTATCTCTGTGTTGAGTTATACTCCTTTCTGTGATTATTTTGTCTTTGTTATAGTTGTTGTTGTTCTTTCTATTCTATGTTATCTCTTACTATTGCACTTAATTATACTATCTTATTCTACACTGTTATACCTTAATTTCATTTAATCTCAGTAGGGCCCTGACTTTCCTCGTCACTACCCGATTGAGGTTAGGCTTGGCACTTATTGAGTACCGCTATAGTGTACTCATGCCCTTTCTTCACATGTTTTTCATGTGCAGATCCAGGTACTTCCACTCAGACTTATCATGCTTGAGGCGAGGCGCTTGTAGAGACTCTGAGGTATATTTGCTGCGTTCGCAGACCGAAGAGTCCCTTTCTACTCTCCCTTTTTTGTATTAGCCCTTCTGTACTTTCGTTTCTTTGTTAGATATTCTGGAGTTAGATATTTTTAGACATTCTAAGGCTTGCGATCATGAGATTTCGGGTTTTGGGAAATGTTATTAGCTTCGAGAGTTGTTATTGTGTATGCCGAGCAACACTTCAAACTCTGTTTTATTTCACTATTTTGGTTTTTAATTATTTCTTCCGCAATTATTATTTATATTCCGCATTGTTAGGCTTACCTAGTTGTAGAGATTAGGTGCCATCACGATGGTTCACGAAGGGCGAACCGAGGTCGTGACAAGTTGGTATCGGAGCTCTAGGTTCATAGGAGTCATGAATCACAAGCTAGTTTATTAGAGTCTCGCAGATCGGTATGGAGACGTCTGTACTTATCTAAGAGAGGCTATGTAACTGTTCGGAAAATTCCACTTCATTTGACTTCTCTGTCATGAAAGATTCTTGACATCACTAATTCTAAACCTCTATCTTCCATTCTCTCACAGATGGTGAGGCCACGTACTACCAGAGATGACCAGGCACCCGCATGAACTGCCACCGAGGAGCCACCAGCAGCTCCAGCCGGAGCCCAGGCACCTGATATGCCTACTACTACTACTCCAACACTTTAGGAGGCCTTAGCATAGTTCCTGAGCATGTTTGGTACATTGGTTCAGGCAGGGTTGATTCAGGTTGTACCAACTACTTCACATATCAGGGGAGGGACCCAGACTTCCGCCGCCCCCACTCTAGAGCAGCGAGTTCACATTGGTCGGGTTCCAAGTATTATGGAGACACAGCTTGTGGTCCCAGTCCGGCGGGTGAAGAGGATCAATCACCGAGTAGAGGACAGGTGGGCCCAGGAAAAGGAGGACAAACAAGGTCAGGAGAGAGAGTATAGGGAAGCGAGGAGGCCTCATAGACTAGAGAGACCCACTGGTCCTTATTTTGGAGGAAGAGTACAACATGGTAGAGGTCTTGTGGGTCAGCCAGCTCAATTTGCATCTTAGACTTCACATAGTGCTTTAGGTGTTCAGGGGTCTCAAAGTACCTGTACCGCACAGTTTCCACTGCCAAATCAGCTGCGAGGTTGTTTTGAGTGTGGTGACATACTCCATGTGGTGAGGTATTACCCCAGGCTTAGGAAGGATGCACCACCACAAACTTCTCAGCTACAGCGTGCCCCGTAGAGTTCTTAGGCTATGGTTACAGCTCCAGTTGCTACCCCACCTGCTCAGCCAGCTAGAGGTGGAGGTCGGGGAGGTAGAGGTCGCCCTAGAAGGGGAGGCCAGGCCAGATACTATGCCCTTCCTTCCCGTACCGAGGTTGTTGCCTCCGATTCTATCATCACAGGTATTGTCATGGTTTGTCATAGAGATGCATCGGTTTTATTCGATCCAGGCTCCACTTATTCTTATTTGTCTTCTTATTTTGCTCCGCATTTGGGTGTACCTCGTGATTCTTTGAGTTCCCCTATTTATGTTTCTACTTCTGTGGGAGATTCTCTTGTTGTGGACCGCATTTATCGGTCGTGTTTGGTTGCTCTTAGTGGTTTTGAGACCAGATCCAATTTATTGTTGCTCAGCATGGTATATTTTGATATTATTTTGGGCATGTACTGGTTGTTGCCCCATTATGCTATTCTTGATTGTCATGCCAAAACCGTGATGCTAGCTATGCCAAGTGTACCGCGTGTTGAGTGGAAGGGTGCTTTAGATCACACTCCCAATAGAGTTATTTCTTTCCTTAAGGCTCAGTGTATGGTTGAGAATGGGTGTGACGCGTATCTAGCTTATGTGAGAGATGTCAGTATTGATACCCCTTCAGTTGATTCAGTCCCAGTAGTACGGGATTTTCCTGATGTGTTTCCAGCTGATCTTCCAGGCATGCCGCCTGATAGAGATATTGATTTTGGCATTGATCCGTTGCTGGGCACTCAGCTCATTTCTATTCCTCCGTATCGTATGGCTCCTCCTGAGTTGAAGGAGTTGAAGGATCAGTTACAGGAATTGCTTGATAAGGGTTTTATTAGGCCTAGTGTATCACCTTGGGGTGATCCTATCTTGTTTGTGAAGAAGAAGGATGGTTCTATGCGTATGTGCATTGATTATCGCCAGTTGAACAAAGTTACAGTGAAGAACTGCTATCCTTTGCCTCATATTGATGATCTGTTTGACTAGTTACAGGGTGCACGATTATTTTCTAAGATTGACTTGTGTTCAGGTTACCATCAGTTGAAGATTCGGGAGCCAGATATCCCGAAGATTGCTTTCAAGACTCGGTATGGTCATTACGAGTTCCTTGTTATGTCATTTAGGCTGACTAATGCTCCAGCAGTCTTTATGCATTTGATGCACACCGTGTTCCGGCCATATCTTGACTCGTTCGTCATTGTCTTTATTGATGATATTCTGGTATATTCCCGGAGTCGGGAAGATAATGAGCAGCACCTGAGGACACTGCTTCAGACCTTGAGAAAAAAGAAGTTATATGCAAAGTTCTCAAAATATGAGTTTTGGTTAGATACCGTGGCATTCTTAGGCCACGTGGTATCGAGTGAGGGTATTCAGGTGGATCCAAAAAAAGTAGAGGCAGTGCAGAGTTGGCCCAGACCATCCTCAGCTACAGAGATCCGTAGTTTTCTTGGCTTGGTAGGTTATTAACGTCATTTTGTTGAGGGGTTTTCATTGATTGCAGCCCCTACGACCAAGTTGACCTAGAAGGGCGCTCCGTTCTAGTGGACGGAGGAGTGTGAGGCGAGCTTTCAGAAGCTTAAGACAGCTTTGACTACAGCCCCAATTTTAATATTGCCTACAGATTCAGGGTCTTATACTGTCTATGGTGATGCCTCGAGGATTGGACTTGGAGCGGTATTGATGTAGGGCGGTAGGGTGATTGCCTACGCGTCCAAACAGTTAAAGGTACACGAGAAGAATTACCCTGTCCATGACCTTTAGTTAGCTGCCATTGTTCACGCCTTGAAGACCTGACGTCATTATTTGTACGGTGTGCCTTGTGAGATTTATATTGATCATCGGATCTTGTAGCACCTGTTCAAGCAAAAGGATCTAAATTTGCGCCAGAGGAGGTGGTTAGAGTTGCTGAAGGACTATGATATCACTATTTTGTATCACCCGGGTAAGGCCAATGTGGTGGTCGATGCCTTGATTTGCCGGGCAGAGAGTTTGGGGAGTTTAGCTTATTTACCAGCATCGGAGAGGCCAATATCAATGGATGTTCAAGCCTTAGCCAGCCAGTTTGTGAGATTGGATCTTTTAGAGCCTAGTCAGGTTCTAGCTTGCGTGGTTTCTTGGTCTTCCTTATTTGATCGTATCAGGGAGCATCAGTATGATGGCCCTCATTTGCTTGTCCTCAATGACAAGGTTCAACATGGTGATTTCAGAGATGTGACTATTGGTGATGACGGGGTATTGAAGATGCATGGTCGGATTTGTATACCCAATGTTGATGGGCTTCGAGAGTTGGTTCTTGAGGAGGCCCATAGTTTGCGGTATTCCATTCATCCGGATGCCGTGAAGATGTATCAGGATTTGAGACAGGACTATTGGTGGAGGCGGATGAATAAAGATATAGTTGGATTTGTATCTCGGTGCCTCAATTGTCAGCAGGTGAAGTATGAGTACCAGAGACCGGGTGGGTTGCTTCAGCAGATAGAGATTCCAGAGTGGAAGTGGCAGCGGATCACCATGGACTTTGTAGTTGGTCTCCCACGGACTTTAAGGAAGTTTGATGCCATTTGGGTGATTGTGGATTGGCTGACCAAGTCCATGCACTTCATTCCTATGTGTACTACTTATTCTTCAGAGCGGTTGGCTGAGATTTATATCCGGGAGATTGTTCGTCTACATGGTATCCCAGTTTCCATCATTTCAGATAGGGGTACTCAGTTCACATCACGGTTCTGGAGGGTCGTTCAACATGAGTTGGGTACTCAGGTAGAGTTGCGTACAACATTTCACCCTCAGACGGACGGATAGTCCGAGCGCACTATTCAGATTCTTGAGGATATTCTCCATGCGTGTGTGATTGAGTTTGGAGGGTCTTGGGATCAGTTCTTGCCATTGGCGGAGTTTGCCTACAACAACAGCTATTAGTCCATCATTCAAATGGCACCGTATAAGGCTTTATATGGTAGGCGGTGTAGATTCCCGGTAGGTTGGTTTGAGCCGGGTGAGGCAAGATTATTGGGCATAGACTTGGTTCAGGATGCTTTGGAGAAGGTTAAGGTGATTTAGGATAGACTCCGTACAGTCCAGTCCAGACAGAAGAGCTATGCGAACCGGAAGGTTCGTGATGTTTCCTATATGGTTGGAGAGCGGGTTCTGCTTTGGGTTTCGCCTATGAAGGGCGTTATGAGATTTGGGAAGAAAGGGAAGCTGAGTCCGAGGTTTATTGGTCCTTTTGAGATATTGAGACGTGTTGGGGAGGTTGCTTATGAGCTTGCCTTACCTCCCAGCTTGACAAGAGTTCATCCGGTATTTCATGTTTCGATGCTCCGAAGGTATCATGGGGATCCGTCGCACGTATTGAATTTCAGTTCAATCCAGTTGGACGAGGATCTATCTTATGTTGAGGAGCTAGTGGCAATATTGGACAGGCAGGTTAGAAAGCTGAGGTCAAAGAACGTTGCATCAGTGAAGGTTTAGTGGTGGGGTCTGCCGGTCGAGGAGGCGACCTGGGAGACTGAGCAGGATATGCGCAGCCGTTACCCTCATCTTCTCACTACTTCAGGTATGCCTCTATGCTCGTTCGAGGACGAACGAATGTTTAAGTATGGGAGGATGTAATGACCCAGCCGGTCATTTTAAGCATTAACGCCCTGATCCCCTATTAATTGCTTTCCCCGTGTTTGTTTTTGCTATTTTGATTTGCCGGGATTCTTGGCTTTGAGTTTCGGAGAGTTTTGGAACACTTAGTCCCTAAATGAGAGCTTAAGATTTGGAAATTTGACCATAGTCGGAATAGTGTGAAGACGACCTCAGAATAGAATTCTGATGGTTCCGTTAGCTCCGTTGGGTGATTTCAGGTTTAGGAGCATGTTCGGATTGTGTTTTGGAGGTCCAAATCTAATTTAGGTTTGAAATGCGGAAAGTTGAATTTTTGAAGTTTCCGGTTCGATAGTGAGATTTTTATCCGATGGTTGAAATGGAATTCCGGGAGTTGTAGTAGCTCCGTAGTGTTGAATGTGACGTGTGTGCATTATTTCAGGTCATTTGGACAAGGTTTGATAGACTTTTTGATCGAAAGCGTATTTTGAGAGTTTTTGAAGTTCTTGGGCTTGAATCCAATGCTAAATTGGTATTTTGATATTGTTTTGAGCATTCCGAATGATGGAACAAGTTTGAACAAGTTTGGTTGAGGTCCGGGGATCCTCGGGTGTATTTCGGATGCTCAAACGGGCACCTTTGGTCTTTGGGAGTTTGCTGGTTTTCTGGTGTTTTAGCAGCAATGGTTTGTTTATTGCGATCGTGTCAGTTCATCCGCGATCGCGTAGAGTAAGTTGAGGCCAGGTGTATTTTGTGAATCGCGATTGCGAAGGTAGGAGTTCGATCGCGTAGGGTGAGCATCCTTGGTCATTACGTTCACGTGGAGAGCTTTGCGATCGCGTAGAAGGACTTGGAGTGGCAGTGAGGTGATATAATTGCTCTATGCGATCGCATAGAGCTGGTCGCCATCGCATTGTTGTGAGGAAATTGTCTTATGCGATAGCGTAGGTATTTCTGCGATCGCATAGGGTTAAATCTGGGCAGTATTTAAATAGCCCATCCGCAACCCTTCTTCATTTTTCCACCATTTTTGAACGGGATTGAAGCTTTTGAGGGAGATTTTTGAGGAAACCAAAGGAGAATCACTTGGAAGTAACATTTTTGATTTATAACTCGTTTATATATGATTAAAGGTCTAATTAGTGGTGAAATATTAGGGAAAAATCAGTGCAAAATGGGTCATTAGGGCTTGAGATTAAGAGACCTTAAAATGGGTATTTGAGGGGTCAATTGAACTCTGATTTCAGTGTTCTTGATATGTATAGACTCGTGAAAGTACGTGGATTCTTAAAAAGTAAGTTTTACCCGATTCCAAGACGTGGGCCCGAGGGGAGTTTTGGTCATTTTACCTAATTTCGCGTATTAGCTTAGAATTTCTTTGTAGAATCAGTTACTTGAAGTGTTATTTACATTATGTAATTGAATTGAATAGATTTGGGCCATTTGGAGTCGAGTACTCGTGGCAAGAACGTGGTTTCGGGTTAATTTTGAGCCGGTTCGAGTAAGTGACTTACCTCACCTTGTGTGGGGGAAACTCCCCTTAGGATTTGATATTATTGATATTTGAAATGCCTTGTACGTGAGATGACGAGTGCGTACTTGTGCTAATTGTTGAAAATCCAGTTTTCTTTAAGAAATTTTAATTGTGTTTCTTTTTCCTGTTTATACTACTTGCAATTTAAGCATGTTGTTAGCTTAGGGAAGCATGTCTAATTGACTTAATTGCTTTACTTGCTCAAACTGCCTTATTTGGATTATGTACAACATGCTAGGCTAGAAGTACCTGTTTTACCTTAGTATAGAATTTGAATTGAATTGTGTATTCTTCGTGTTATTGCTGTGTGTTTACATTGGGACTACGGGATGGTGTCCCGGTAGATCCCCATGCATGTTTACTTTGGGACTACATGATGGTATCCCAGTAGATCCCCCTGCATGTTTACTTTGGGACTACGGATTTGTATTCCGGTAGATCCTCTTGCACATTTACTTTGGAACTACGGGACTGCACCCGGTAGATTCTCCCTGTACTGGATATTTACATTTGGGACTACGGATCAGATTTTCGGTAGACCCCTGCCTATTATTAGTTGGATTACGGGACTACACCCAGGAGATCCACTGGATATTTATATTTGGGGACTACAGGACAGTATCCTGGGAGATCCCCGGTTGTTATCTCTGTGTTGAGATGTACTCCTTTCCGTGATTATTTTGTCTCTGTTATAGTTGTTGTTGTTCTTTCTATTCTATGTTATCTCTTACTATTGCACTTAATTATACTGTCTTATTCTACACTATTATACCTTATATTTCATTTAATCTCAGTAGGGCCCTGACTTTCTTCGTCACTACCCGACCGAGGTTAGGCTTGGTACTTACTAAATACCGCTATGGTGTACTCATGCCCTTTCTGCGCATGTTTTTCATGTGCAGATACAGGTACTCCCACTCAGACTTATCACGCTTGAGACGAGGTGCTTGTAGAGAGTCCGAGGTATATCTGTCGTGTCCGCAGACCGAAGAGTCCCTTTCTACTCTCTCTCTTTGTATTAGCACTTCTGTACTTTCGTTTCTTTGTTAGATATTCTGGAGTTAGATATTTTTAGACATTCAAAGGCTTGTGATCATGAGATTCCGGGTTTTGGAAAATGTTATTAGCTTCGAGAGTTGTTATTGTGTATGCGGAGCGGCACTTTAAACTCTGTTTTGTTTTACTATTTTAGTTTTTAATTATTTCTTCCGCAATTGCTGTTTATATTCTACATTTTTATGCTTACCTAGTTATAGAGACTAGGTGCCGTCACGATGGGTCACAGAGGGCAAACCGGGGTCGTGACAAGACTATTGGTGCATTTTGTTTTAAGATTGTCTTATTTTTTATTTATACTTTTTAATTGTATTTTTGCATGAAAATAACGGACCAAAGTTGGTCGGTTTTATTAAAAAATAAAATTACCGACCAAAGTTGGTCGGTTTTTTAAAATGACCGGCCGAATTTACTGACCAAAGTTGGTCGATTTTTTTAATATTAATTTTTATTTATTTTAAATGCAAAAACCGATCAAAGTTGGTCGATTTCTTAAAAAATAAATTTCGCGGGACTCAAAAATAGTTCCCCGTATTTTTGCGCTAAAGAAAATCGGCCAAAGTTGGTCGGTTTCGTAAAAAAAATTAAAAATTAAAATATTTTGAAAAACCGACCAACTTTGGTCGGTTTTTTGACTGACCAAAGTTGGTCGATTTTTCTTGGTCAATTTTTGCCGAATTTCTAATAGTGTGGTGATATAATATTAATTCGATATTTGACTCGATACACAAACATCATTTTCTACAATTTGGGTGTTGACTTTTTATAACGACCCGTCTGGTCGTTTTGCTTTCTAGAACCCCGTTTCCCAAAATAAGACATCATGTACTTGCTTTTACTGATTTATGGCTTGCGGGGATGGTTTTTCGGGATTTGGAAGAGTTTGGGTTCAAATCGGAACACTTGGTTCCTTAAGGTTGGCTTAAAAGGCTAAGTTTGACTTCGGTCAACATTTCGAGTAAACGACCTCATAATTGGGATTTGAAGGTTCCAACAGGTTCGTATGATGATTTCAGACTTGGACGTATGTCCGGATCGGATTTTGGATGAACCGGGAGCGTTTTGGCACCTAATAGTGAAAGTTGATTCCTTAAGAATTTTAAAGTTCTTTAAATTTGGTTTGGAGCGGGTTTTTGTGATATCGAGGTCCGAACGAAATTGCTATACCGGGAATAGTTCCATAATATCATTTAAGACTTGCACACAAAATTTGTTATCATTCCGAGTAGTATAAGTATGTTTACTTGAAGTTCATAAGTTTGATTCAATTGGTTTTAGGGTGTTATTCTTAGTTTTAATGTTGTTTTGGGTGTTCCGAGGGTTCGAGCGAGTCCGTTTTATGATTCCAAACTTGTCGGTATGTTCGGGCAATGCCCCCGGGGCCCCGAGCGTCAATCGGATGAGGCTCGAGCTAAGTTGAAAATTTGAGAAGGAGCTGAAGCTCCAGTTGTGTGATAACCACACCTGCGGTCGGCCAGACGCAGGTGTGAGCCCGTAGAAGCGGCTGAAGCATCGCAGATGCAGCCCAAGGGGAGGAGCCCAGGTTCCGCAAATGCGGCTCCTCTTCCGTAGAAGCGGAACCGCAGGAGCGGTCACCCGATCGCAGATGCGGCCCCAGCTGCCCCGGCCCATTTCCGTAGAAGCAGACAATCTCCCACAGAAGCGAGATCGCAGATGCGGTCAATGCATCGCAGGTGCGGAAATCACTGAAGGCAGAGGCCTTCATTTAATACGGGAGTTTGTCATTTTTGATACATTTCACTTCATTCTTGGGCGATTTGGGAACTTCAAAAGGGGAGATTTCAACCTAGCTTTGTGAGGTAAGTAATTTCTACTTAATGTGAGTTTAATACATAGTTCATGGGTAGATTAAAGCATGTAAATTAGTAGAAATTATGGGTTTAGAGTAAAACCTAGGGTTTTGATAAAAAAAATGAGATTTAACCACGAAATTTATTATAGAATGTAGTAGAAATTATATATTCTTGATCCTAAGGTTATGGGTAACAACTTTCTTCAAAAATTTTCGGAATCCGGGCCCGTGGGCTCGTGGATGAATTTTGAAAACCTTTCATTTAGAGTTGGAAAATTATTTTATTAGTTAGAATATGAACTCTTGAGCATATATAGACTAGTTCTTACCCCATTTGAATAGTTTTAGATCGTTCGGCTCCGATTTGATGGTTTGAGCGCATTCTTGAATCACTACAAGAAAATTGGCTTTTAGCGAAGGGAAATCCAGCCATTAAAAGTTCAAATCCAGTCGCTATAAGTCAATAACACCCAAATAAAATCCGGTCGTCGCCGGTCGCTAAAGGCTCCGTCGTTAAAAGTTAACGACCAGATTAGAATCCGGTCTTAATTCCTTTAACAACCAGAAAACTTCCCATTGTTGTTCCTATTTAGCGACCGGTGTTCCCTTCGCAAATTGCAAAATTTCCCTTCGCTAATGTACATGTAACTATTTGATAATCATGTTGTTAAAGAGTTTTAAAGACCACATTTTCTTTCGTTGATGTGAAATTTTAATAAATATAATTAACACCAATTTATATTTTTTCGTGTAGTTATCCAATAATAATCATTACCATATGTTTTCTCACACACATATATACATCAACCACGCATCTAAAAATATACCAAATAATTAAAATTCATACTCAACAAAATTTCATTGTTCATTTTAAAGAACCGAAGGATCACAATGTCTATAAATATACCCATTCAAATTGCATGACACTATTTTTATCAACTCCTAAAAACAGACACTAGAACTGTAGCACAATGTACAAATGACAAAATCTTTAAACCACTGCTAAAAGAACAAAAACTCTATTGTGCTTCAACTTGCTCCGCACATTATTCAAGCATAGTTTCTTCAGACTTCAAGTTCCTGGTCTGTTAAAAGAAGAAGTCATGTCACTTTAGTGAAAAAACTCATACTAGCTATTTTATTTAGAAATTAAAGGAATAATTTAATCACCAAATCAACTAAACAATTGGCGTAAATTTTGTTTGATTAAACGGATGCCGCCAATGAATAGTTTTAAGAAGTTTATCTTTTATGTTCAAGTATGATGAAATTTAGATTTCAAGCCAGAAAAGTTCTAAAATTTTAATGCAGAGAAAGATTGATAATCTGGCTACTGTTTAAATAATAAAGAAGCGCAACAAAAACTAAGTACAAAATCCCAAGATAAATAGAAAGGATCATAAATGATCAATGCTGAGAAAAATGTGGAACAACTTAGTAATCCACGTTTCCTTCAATTCAATGATACAAGATATGACTAAATTCATTTAGAAATAATCTTCATGTAGTTGATAGAAACTTACTTGCCTATTAAAGTGTTCCAGTTAGAATTCCAACTAGAACAGAACTAAAAAATCGACATCAAATTAGTATTCCAAAAATGGTTGTAAGAGAGCCTGCAATTTTAAGCGACTTCCCATCACCTTTAGTAATCTAACCTTGAAAGAAACTGAAATGCAAGGAAAGTTGCTGCAGTTCTAATAATTTTCCTATTTCAAACCTATGATATACTTCCTCTTAGAGCATAAAAACAAGGATAAATCTCAAAGAGGACAAGTAACTAAAATGAGAATACACAACTACACATATATACTTAGTTTCTATGCAGCAGCCGTTTCAATTTTATTACCAAATTAATAAAGTGTTAAACTAAGCTAAAATATAATTAACAAGAAATCACAAGTGTTAAAAAGAATGAAGAATCCAAACCTGTCAACATGCTGATGCTAAAAGTTCAAATTAAGTCTTTCTTCAATGACATAAATGGCATGAGAGAAACTAAAGTTTCTTGCAACATTAAGTCAAATGATTGGGGCAACACTTCGGACTATATCTAGACCCTCTCCAAGAACAAAGAGAAATATGCAAACTTGGCAAAACTGAGCACCCAATATTTATCCAAAAAAAATAATGACTGAACCTGTCTGCATTCACATGAAGGGAGAGGATAACAGAAAGAGAGTCCAACTTCAGTAAGCCCAACTTCATAAGTGAAATATACGGCATCAACTTGCTATCCTCAGCTGATTAATTCTTCAATCATTTCTGCAGACAAGAAGAGGATACAACAGTAATCTTACATACAAAAAATAATTTGTTGGAGTAACATAGACAAATATAAACAACTAAACACATATAAGGTACTGTAAGAATCCTTAAACTTACTACCCATTATACCTAAATGTAGGTTCGTATACATAAGCAAAAAGTACTCTCCTAGGAAGATTAGATTTAAATCATGTTGTCAACATGCTCTCCATAGTGTTCTTTTTCAATGATCCAATACAAAGTGGAGGACCAAGGATTAATATTTCATCCACCGTACTTCACAAATAGTACACTAATTAGAACTGTTGGTAGAAATTGCACGGGTCATCCTATTTGGTCGCCCCCATTTAACATATACCTATTTTTTTTAAAAGTTTTAACTTTTACCCACTTTTAAACAACTTCAACCCTTTCTCCTCTTCCTTCTCCTCCTTCTCCTCCTCCTCCTCCTCCTCCTCCCTCTTCTTCTTCTTCTTCTTCTTCTTCTTCTTCTTCTTCTTCTTCTTCTTCTTCTTCTTCTTCTTCTTCTTTTACTTTCTTCTGCTGCTGTCGGTGCTGCTATGAAACTTCAGTTCATGGAATGATTGCCATAAATATGTTTATCAGATTATTTAAAAATAAATTATAAATAATTATGTAAGTTAGTAGACAATGATAATTCTATTCTTTTCACGTTTGATGTTTCCAAAATTTATGATTTAGATAATGTTGGAAATCTAATTATTTATCTAGTATGTTAGAAAGCTTTTTCAAAAACTTCAGCTTATATAGTGCTGAAGTTTTTACAAATGAACTAAATAACTTTAGCATCTTCTGCTGAAATTTTTGAAAAAGTTTTATGACAAAACTAATGAATCCATGACAAAAAACTTCAGCTTTTAGTGCTGAATTTTTTACAAATGAACTAAATAACTTCAGCATCTTCTGCTGAAGTTTTTGAAAAAGTGTCACGACCCAAAAAATCCACTAAGGGTCGTGATGGCACCGGACACCACTGTCAGGCAAGCCAACAATAATTTACTAGCAATTTCTCATGTTATTTATTCTGAAATCATTTCCTTTAAACAAATAAATAATAAACTCCATTGAATGAATGAGGATGTCTTTACAAAATCTTAACTACTGAAAAATCTCGTGATCATCCCAGAATCCGGTGTCACAAGTGCATGAGCATCTACCAGTGAATGAAATAAAATATAGTGACTGTCCAGAATACAAGCGGAGAGAAATAAAAATAAAATACAATACACTGAAGGAGACTCTGCTAGTTGTAAGCACGTGATTTTTGCTTCACGAGCAATCACTCCCAAAGGAAAACAAAAGAAAATAGTAACAAATGGCTTCGCTGTACATTTTTTTTTCCCCTTTTCGTGACATGTGTTATTAGTCGTTTGCAGGTCTGTCCATTTTGCATCTAGACATTATCAAATAAAAATACAAAAAATATGTGTCATTAAAAGAAAATTCAAAATATGTGTGCATCGTCCGTTTTAGGTTGTGATTTAACTTACCTAAACATTTTTATTTGGTATGATAATTATGTTGAAGTGCCATATTGTTATTTGTTTTCATTTGTTTTATTAGTTATTTTTTCTTTAAATTGGAAAACAAAAGAAAGTTGAAATCAATTTGGGCCCAAAAAATAAGACAAAACAGGCCCAAACCAGCACTGGTCCAGTCCAAAACCGGCTGCCTAAGCAGCAATTCAAACGACGCCGTATGAGGGCGTTCGATCTGAGCCATCCGTCCAGGCCAATCCAACGGCTTAGGACACTATCAGTAACCCGTTTCAAAACCCGACCCAAATAACCAGCCTGACCCAACCCCTCATTTAAACCAAACGACCTCGTTTCACTACCAAACGACCCCGTCTCATTTCTCACCCTCGGATCCAAGCCGTTGAGATCATATGATCTAACGGCTCAGATCCAATCCCATAGACCATATATAAACCTTCCCTTACACCCACGCCCCCTATACCAACACCCCACCCCTTCGTCCACAAGCTCAAACCCGGACCTCCCATTAGAAACCCTAGCCGCCCCCGTCTCCCTCGCCATTAAAGCCGGCGGCATGGACGCCGGTGGCCACCTCCTGAACACTCTAAGACCCCCTCACTCTCCTGAACATGGATCTGTTACTCCCTAGACTCGAATCACTTTCCTTCGTCTCGAATCTTCATTTTGAAGATTTGAGTCGAACCCGGACCTATGCCGAACCACCCCATCTTCATACCAGACACTCCCCTGACCTTCCTCGTGACCAAACCAAACTTGGTTTGGTCCGAATCTACCCACAACTCCCAAAAAACCAGATCTGAGAATCCAAAACCTAGAACACGGATAGCCTTGGAATCCAGCCGACCTTAACAGGGGTTCGAGGTCTAATAGACCTTAATCAAGTTGTTCTCATGTGAGAACACCTTGATTAAAGTTTGTTCGGCCTCAAGAGTTCGAAGTTGAGTCTGACTTGGGGTCCATTTTGATTTCAAACTTTGTCGGTAAGTTTTTCTTTCCCTTTTCGTTTATATCAACTGCTGATTAAGTCATTAGCATGCTTTGTTGTATTTGTTTGTTATTTTCTGATAGTTTTCTTAATTTCTTCCATCTCTGTCAAAGACCTTTATTTGGTCGATTGATTTTCTATGTGTGTGTTCTGAATGTACTCTGTGATAAACATGATCGTCGATTAGTTTAATCGTCAGATAAGTTAACTCATATAGGCCCCAGTAATTGAACAAAAATTGTCTGATGCCCTTTAGGTCCCTAAACATATTGTTTATGTGAGCGATTGATTATTACCTGTTATAATTAGTATAGTCGACTCGATAAATATCGTCGATTAGCTTTCTATAACTAATAAATCGAATGAGCTAATAATGTCGCATGACTAAATGAACCATGTCACTAACTGAATGCTCGACATTGCCTGAGATTAGCCTATAAACTGCATTACAAAACAGCTAAAAGATTCAGTCTAGGGCAGCTTCGATTTTAAATTTTTCAGAAGTCCAAAATAACCCATTATTGCAAGGGGGGCAGGGCAGTAATAAGCAGGGTTTGACAGGGGTAGTCTGGGGTTTGAAAAGAACAAAAAGGATTAGTTTAAATGAGCTGACAACTAGGGTACTAATTTAGGATTAAACTAATATCAATGGGGAACAAGACACAAGGGTATGGAGCTTAAATTGAATAATAAAATGATGCCCATAACTCCTGATTAAACAAAACCAGGCGTGGGGAACAAAAGGGGCTGGCACCAAAGATGCTTAGGCATGGGCTTTAACAGGGTATGGGCAGGCTGCAAGTTGCAGCATGAGGGCAGCCTAGCTGCACCGAGTCTATGGCTTATAAATAGGCCATTTGAGAACTGAAAGAGGGCTGGACTTTTGGGAGTCTTCAGAAAGAAAAGAAAAAACAAAACAAAAAAGCTGAAAGAAAAAAAAACTTTAGTCTGAAGAGAGGTCTAGTGAGTCCCAAATCACAATAGCGTAAACACAAGGTAGTTTCCAATAGACATTGTAACCAAACACTTCCTGAAAGTTGTACAAGAGTGCATATTGGTCAAAGCTGTCTTGGCCAAGTTCTGTTGCTTGCATTGGCTGAGTTGTTTGTGGTTGTTGAACTGTTAGTTTTACTGCATTTGAACCCTCAGTTACTGCTGTTATTTCCTTACTCTTTCCTGGGATTGCTGGCTTGGTTTCGACTATCTGCTAGTCCTTGTATTCTGGGAGACATTGTTGGTCATTTGTGGCTGTGGAAAACACTTGGTTTAGTTGGTTGTTGCTGTGTTGTTGTTGTGTGTCCGCTGCTGCTGTATTTACTGCATACTGCCCAGCTGATCATTCCTTTCTTCTTTTGTTCTCTATACCAGGTACACACCTAATACACTGTCAGATGTAATTGGAAAATTGAGGATGAATACAAAAATGAGAAAACCTGAAGAATGTCTTTTATACGTAGATTGTTGCATTAAATATCATGTAATGTAGAATGATTTTTATTTTGGTTTGGATGCTGGAAGTAGCTTGCACGCCTAGTAGATGTTAATGCATGGTAATTTAACATCAGCTTGTATACGTATGCTGCTAGTTAAAAGTATTATCAATGAATTAGTTTGCATCTCAGATTTAGTTTACTTTGCCATATATGCTGTAATGTAGTCCAAGCATGAAATTTGTACACTGTAAATTAAGTTCTTTCCTTTCCAATAAATTGCCATATATAACTCTTAAAACCATGTTTCAAGAATAAGAACACAAATTCAGGGCCTCAACCTCATGAAGGTCGAGCCCAGGTCGAAGACAGACCAGGCAGGCCCGCATCGAGCGAGCAGTGGCCCAGGTCTGGCCAAACCGCGCGTGGGCTGGATTTGGGCCCATGATTATTTGTTTGGCCGACTGTGCACGCAGCTTCGGTCCCGATTTTTTTTTTTAAGCATTTCCGAATTCCATTACAAACAGCTTGCAAGCATGTAATTAATTAGGACTATCTACTGTTTTCAATTGATAGAGACAAACACGACAAGAAACGTAGTTGCTATAGGATATCCTTTTAAAATAAGAACGAGATGAGCCTCGATGAAAATAAACAAAACGCGCAGATGCGGGGCCCTTGTTAAATGTATATTATTGAAGCATTTAGTTTCCTGGACGGGTTGTTTAGCAAATCTCACAACCCTCCTAAAATAACAACACGTTAGTCTCTTTAGGACACGCTTTAATAAACCTTACCTTCTTAAACTCGGGTGCACATTTATGTGACCCAAATCCAAATCTCGACGGATTCGAAATGTGTTTCTAATCACGGGTACATTGATTGTGACGTGGTTCGAGATGCATGTCCATGACGTTGCAAATTCATTAAAAAATAAGAACGAGACGAGCCTCGCCAAATAAAAATACAAATCGCGGGGCCCTCAGCAAATATTTGCCTTAAAAATTATTTGGATTTCGGGATGGACCGTTTAGTAAAATTCCACGGTCTTACCCAAAACAAATACGCTAGTTGCTTTAGGCGCGTCTTAAATAATTTATTTTTCATAAATGCGGGTGCACATTTATGTGACCCAAATCCAAATCTCAACCAAGTCGAAATATGTCAACAATCACGGGTGCATTGATGCAACGTGGTTCGAGATATGTTTTCACAACGTTGCAAGTCTTATAAAATAACAGTGAATGATAAAAGCGGTTAAAAGACAAAATTGGCACATAAGTTCATACTTGTATAGAAATCAGATAATCAAGCCGAATATAACAATTGAGCGACCGTGCTAGAACCACGGAACTCGGGAATGCCTAACACCTTCTCCCGGGTTAACAGAATTCCTTATCCGGATTTCTGGTGCGCAGACTGTAATATGGAGTCATTCTTTTCCTCGATTCGGGATTAAAATTGGTGACTTGGGACACCCTAAATCTCCCAAGTGGCGACTCTGAAATTAATAAACCAATCCCATTTCGATTGTCCTTTAATTGGAAAAACTCCCTTGCACCCTCTCTGGTGCGGAAAAAGGAGGTGTGACAGCTCTGGCGACTCTGCTGGGGACTTGGAGTATTTACCCAGAACCACTGGTTCAGGGTTAAGAATTCGAGCTTAGAATAATTGTTATTATTTGGCTTTATTTATTATCTGATTATTACATGTTCTGAGCCTAATGTGCTAAATGCTGCTTTTACCGCTTTGATATTATTTGAACTGTATATAAACTGTGCCGAAACCTTTCTCTTCTTACCTCCGGGGATGTGCTCACTGGTTGAGACTCCCTATTCTGTTAGTGTCATACCCTAGATAAAAGAGGCTCGGAAAGTTTCTAAGCCGGCTGGCCTTTTGGTTCCCGGAAAGGAGCTCCTTCCTCAACTCGAGTTGTCCGCTCGGGTACACTGTCTAGAACACCGACCCAGGTTTTGAACATAGAATAACGTGACTTCATGCCGGATCCCTAGTAGGAACGCTTATTTGCATCATGTTGCATATAACTTAGGGGACTCAACACAGGGGTTGGGTTCGTCTAGGACTAGCAACCTGATATGAAAAGACCATTCTGATGCATCCTATTGTTGTCCGTGCATTTATTTGTCTCATGCCCGCATGCTGACCGGTGTTTGAATATTTGGAATATAGTGAAAAAAAAAGAGTGAAATAACGGTTAGGAATTGATTGTTTATTGTTGAAAAAAAAAGAAAAAACAAATACTGTCAAAACTCTGCCAAAATTTTGAAAAAAGTCGTTGTTCTGTTTTTCAAAACAAAAAAAAAAAAAAAATTATCAATAGAAATATAGAGTTTGTCTTGTTTTTAAAATGGTTTTTTTTTTTTGAAAATAATAATAAAAAGAGTCTTGTGTTGTCTTTACTTTTATTATTGGTTGCAAATATATGTATATATATATATGAAAAATTCAAAAGTTTTGCTTTACTTCAAAATGTATATATATATCTTTATTTGTGGCAAAAGTATTTGTCTTGCTAAAGGTCTAGAAAAGTCCTTTCAGGCTCCCAGTTTTCGAAACAAAAATCCAAAATATTTTCCGTTATTGACTTCTTTAGAAAGTTTTTATGTATATATACGAAAATTCAAAATTCACAAAAAATCGCATATATTTTTGTTTTTATCAGGATAAGTGTCGTTTGTTAAAATCTTATTAATAAATGTGCAGAATGAGCACGATTCCGAATGAACCCTTTTCAATCATGAATAAAATTCCCCTCCAATTGCGGCTCTGGTGGAATGATTTGGGCAAAGAAGGGCATGACGAAATCAAGAAGTATCTGAAAGGCCTCACGAGTTTGTTGGATATCAGGCCACGAGGAGATATCATAAGGGCACTAGTCCCCTACTGGGATCCTGCGCACAATGTCTTCCGTTTCTCAGATTTTGAACTTACCCCAACTTTAGAAGAAATAGCAGGGTATATCGGCAGCACTGAGACTCCTTTGAGGCACAAATATCTGATTGCTCCAAGAGCTGTAGCAATACACCGGTTCCTGGACTCTTTAAAGATAGTCAGAACAATTCATAACCCTGACTTGGCAAAAGGTTTTTGCAGCATGAGTTTCGTATATCAAAGATATGGTCACATAGGAGGATTCGACAAGCCAGAAAACCAGTTGTGCAGCAAAGGTAATCGCCAAAAGTGGGAAGAACATAGACGGATTGCTTTCATGATAACTTTTCTGGGACTACTAGTATTCCCAAGAAAAGATGGGAATATTGACATAAAGATAGCAGGGGTCATCAGTACGTTGCTCACACAGAGTGATAGTACGTTGGCACCCATGATAGTATCTGATATATTCCGGGCACTCACTTCTTGCAAAGCCGGAGGAAGCTTTTTCGAGGGTTGCAATTTGTTGTTACAAATGTGGATGACCGAACACCTACGTCACCGAGCCCAGTTTCTAAGCCATGGATCCGCTGGAAAGACCTGCATAGAGGAGTTCTATACCAGAGTTGATGAAACCTACCTACCAGAAGGGGTCACAGCATGGACCTCATATTTCCATACCCTCAACGCTAGTCAAATACAGTGGGCGCTAGGGTGGTTACCGATCGACGAAGTCATATACATGCCAGCAGCCAGGCCCCATTTTCTCTTAATGGGACTTAAAAGTATTCAACCATACGCGCCGCATCGGGTTTTAAGGCAACTTGGGAGGTATCAGATAGTGCCGAAAGATGAGGATCTGAGCATCCAGGTAATCGAGATCAGTCCCGACGGCCAGTTTCCTGAAGCAAGGGTTCGTCAAATTTGGAGCCAATGTCAATACTTAGAAGCAAATACTTGTGTAATGAATCGGGCAAAAGGGGAAGTTTCGCCCGGGTATCAGGCCTGGTACAAAGGGGAGACATCATCTGGAAGACCGACCAAAAGACCTCACCTGCAAGAATTTGCCAAATCTTCACAAGAACAGTGGGGCTGGTTGGCCAAAGAGCAGGAATATCTTGTCAAAGCAGGCAAACTGAAGCAACAAGTTCAGGATATGAGGTTTGAGTGCCAATTACAGTCTGCCGCCCACGAGGGAGAAAAGAGCAGGTTAATCAGAGAAGGCGAGATCCTCAAAGCTCAGATCCGGAGAATGAAAAAAGAGGCTAATAGCCAGCTGAGAAGCCGGGCAGATAAAAGATTGATAGCAGTGTTAAAGGATCAGATTGCGGAATGCCAGGAAGATTTGGAAAAAGCCAGGGCCAGCACAACAAAATTGCGAACCAAGTGGGCAAAGGGTGCGATGGCTCGGAGGCAGCGCCTGCAACGAATCATAAGGGAGTATGAACTGAGCATCGGGACATTAAGGGAAACGAATGCCTCTCTTCGAGAAAGGATCCTCAAGCAAACACGAGATGCCCAGGCCGACAGAAGGCAATGTTACGACGCAATGACCAGAATGGAAAGGCAAATGGAGATGTTCCAGGATCAGCTTGCCAACAATGCGCAAACACTAGGATTGAAGAACCAACAGATAAGGCATTTGTTCACAGAAAGGGACAACATCCGGGGAAAGATCGACGAGATTGGGCATTACATCTACATGAGATGCCTGGCATGCGAGCAAAAGCCTCGAAAGACCCTCCTTGTTTCCATCATGGGTTGCGTCCACCGAATCATGAATGAGTTGAAAAACCTGCAGAGGGACCTCACACCAAGGGCCGCGGAAAGGCCGAATGATGCCTCGCGGGTCCCTAAGTTGAAAAATTAATCTTTGGTTGAGTCCTGTTTATTTGGCTTTGTCGTTTTTCCATATGTTATTTTCCTTTCTTTTAGTCAAAACGGGTTAAGAACTGTGGAGTCTGTACTATTGCTATTCCTTGATTGATGTAATTTGTAATAGCAAAATTTTGAGAATGAATTTAATGATTTCACAAGAATTGTGTGCTTTAAGGCAGAACTACGCCTGGTCTGATTCACGCGGGGACGTGATACGTAGGCAATCCCCATAAGATTCAACCGCTTTTAATAAATAAAGAGAAAAAATGTAAATAAAATAAAATGCGAGGTTTCGCAAAATACTTTAAAAAGAGACGAATGAACAAACCGGGATGACGCATGTGGTTTGAAGCAAAGCATGTAGAAACGGTTAACTGCCTAGGTGCATTGCATCCTCTATGTGTTATGATCAAATCTGTTAAGCTCTAACACTAACAAAGTTTGTTGTTGTCTGATACCAGACAGTTAGTTGTTAAAGAATTCTGGCAACACATTCATACCAAACCAGATCCAAAGGACCGGTAGCAACAAGCATGACTACTTCAGAAAATAGTAATGAGGAAGAAAGGCCGATGAGCCAGTTGCTAAAAGAGGCAATGGAAAAGATTGAAAGGATGGGACTAGAGATGCATGCAATGCAGCTAGCCCTGGCCAAAACACAAAAGAGCCCTGAGACACTGGGACACGTGCCGGAGTACCCTCACTCTGGCCCTTCCACAAGCCGCCCAAATCCCCTTTATCATCAAGAAAGAAGCCCTCATGATTCCCAAGCTCCACCACCCCATCAACCTCTCCCAACACCCAATATTCCCATTTTTGTGGGACCTACATCAGCCCCTTTGCAGAGAACGACCAGTGAGCCATTGTTTCAGGCTCATGATACACAATACTATCCCCCTGAGCCCACATTCCATGCACCAGAGCCGCAAGCTTACAATCCCCATTTGGAAGTACCGGCAGAGGTTGAGAAACCGGTTAAGGCCCCTGAACAGGATGAAGTGTTGAGAAAGTTCAAAATCCTGGAGCAATCCTTCAGGAACTTGCACGGGCTGGGCAATCAAGTCAGCATGGCATACAAAGATCTGTGCCCTTTCCAAGACGTCCAACTCCCGGCTGGGTTCAAGATGCCCAAGTTTGATTTATATGAAGGACACGGTGATCCCATGGCACATTTGCGGGGATTCTGTAGCAAAATGAGAGGGGCAGGAGGCAAGGATGAGCTTTTGATAGCTTATTTCGGCCAAAGTCTGAGTGGATCTGCACTGGAATGGTATACCAGGCAAGATTTCAGCAGGTGGTACACGTGGGATGATCTGGCGCAGGCTTTTACAGGTCATTTCCAGTACAACCTGGAGATAGTCCCTGACCGTCTCACGTTATTGAGAGCTGGGAAGAAACCCGGGGAAAGTTTTCGCGAGTTCGGGTTCCGCTGGAGAGAACAAGCAGCTAGGGTCGATCCTCCCATGAGAGAGGGAGAGATGGTAGACTACTTTTTGCAGACATTGGATCCAACCTACTTTGGTCACTTGGTGACAACGGTTGGAAAATCTTTCAACGAGGTGGTCAAAATAGGGGTCATGATAGAAGAAGGTTTGAGGTCGGACAAGATCTTAAACTATTCGGCACTTAAGGCCACAACCCAGGCTATTCAAAGCGGCACGGGAGGTGCGCTAAGAAGAAAGAAAGAAGAGGTTGCCACGATCGAGGCAGGCAGTTGGTCCAGGGCTGGCAGGCCGCACTACAGGCCTCACAGGTCAAACTACCCATACAACCCACCACAAAATTTCTATCCACCTCGAGAACCACATTGTTCCGTACACCAAGCCCAGGTATACACTCAGCCTCCGGTTCGCCCACAATGGCGCGCACCGGCTCCCCAAAACATATATGCACCACCACAAAACACTTACCCTCCACCAAGGGCATATAGAAATCCTTCAGGGGTAGGTTTCCGGGGAAATCCAGATGCCAGAAATGACAGGTTGCGGAAGCAAAGAACCTTCACCGAACTGGGAGAAACCTACACCGCTGTGTTCCACAAGCTGCGGCAATTGGGTTTGGTTAGTCCTGTCCATACTCGGGAACCAAATCCCCCGCCTCAGAATTTGGATCGTTCAATCAGTTGTGAATACTGTTCAGGGATGCTCGGGCACGATACCGAGAAGTGCTGGAAGTTAAGGCATGCCATACAGGATCTTATTGACACCAATAAGATCGAGGTCCAAACACCGGAGGCTCCTAACATCAACCAAAACCCACTGCCAGCGCACCACGAAACTCACATGATTGAGTTGGTGTGTGAGGGAGGAGAATTAAGAAAACCCTCACAAACAGTGATGATGATCCAAGCTGCCCCAAAAGAAGGCTTAACCAGTGGAGGAACAAATGTACAGTCGCAGGGAGAAGGCGTCAAACCGGTAGTAATATGGGGGAAGAGCCCGTCCGTCATAGCAAGCAAACCCGAGCCAAGCAAGTTGGTAATACCAGGGATCCTGCCCACACCGGCAGTCATGTTGAAAGGGGTATGTGGAGAACGGGTGACCATAAAGCCGGTGGTCCAACTGCCAATGCTTGACAGCAGGGCTGTGCCCTGGAAATATGAAAAAGCAGTGGTGACGTACCAAGGAAAACAGGTGGAAGAAGTCAGTTGTGAAGCGCAAGGGCTGACTCGATCAGGTCGATGTTTTGCCCCGGTGGAGTTAAGAAAAACCAACCCAGTGGCAACCAAGAAGCCAGTGTCAGAAGAAGAGGCTGAAGATTTCCTGAGGAAGATGAAAGTACAAGACTATTCTGTGGTTGAGCAGCTGAGAAAAACACCTGCCCAGATCTCACTATTGTCATTACTCCTCCATTCCGAGGAACATCGTCGGGCCCTGTTAAAGATATTGAACGAGGCCCATGTACCCAGTGAGATTTCTGTAAACCACCTGGAAACCATCGCCAGCAAGATTTTCGAGGTGAACAGGGTAACATTCTCAGATGATGACCTACCGGTGGAAGGTACGGAGCATAACAAAGCTCTATACCTAGCTGTCAAATGTGAAGACTCGGTGGTAACTCGAGTATTGGTGGATAACGGCTCAAGCGCCAATATTTGTCCGTTATCCACCCTGGACCAGTTAAAGATTGACCGTGGAAGAATCCGGGAGAATAGCATCTGTGTCCGGGGGTTTGACGGAAACGGAACCGCCACTGTGGGGGATGTTGTACTTGAATTAACCATTGGTCCGGTCCTATTTACCATGGAATTCCAGGTGTTGGACGCCACGGTATCTTACAACTTGCTGTTAGGACGACCTTGGATTCATGCAGCTAAAGCGGTGCCTTCCACCCTACATCAGACAGTGAAGTTCGAGTGGGAAAGACAAGAGGTCGTGTTGCACGGCGAGGATACAACATGCACCATGGGCGGAACCATCGTGCCTTTCATAGAGACCACTGATGACAAGGGTCCCTGGGTCTACCAGATTCTCGATACAGGGTCGGCCAACAAAATTTCTGAAGGAGAAATCATCCCGCACCCTAGGGTGGCTGCCGCAACAGTCATGATGGCATCAGAAATGCTGGGTAATGGGTTTGTGCCGGGAAAAGGCCTGGGAGTTGAACTTCAAGGGATAGTCCAACCTGTCTCCCTTCCTAAGAATCTGGAAACTTTCGGGTTGGGGTTCAAACCAACCGCAGCAGACAGGAAGCAAGCGCGAAAAATGAAGAAGAGGGTCTGGTCTCTGCCTAAACCAGTGCCACGCCTCTCAAGGTCTTTTGTTAAAGCAAGTGCCAAGGAGTCAGCGATCCCAAAGATTCGAGGACCTTTGATCGGTATAAATGAAGACCTGAATCAGAGTTTTGAGAGGCTATTTGCGGATGTCAGTATGGTGGAAGCTGGAGAAGGTTCCAGCAGAGCAGAGATACAATTTGTGGGGCCTGAGGCCAAGACCAACAATTGGACGGTTACTCCTCTTCCTGTCCGAAGGGAGTCTTGGTAGTAGGCTTTGATTAATGTTTTGTTTGTTTGTTTGTTTGATCGGATTATTCAAGGGTGTAATCCCAATTTTACTTTCGTTTTGTAAAAGTGTGAACCCTTTTTATCCTGCAAATTTAATAAAGTTCTTTTCTTTTGTCCCATTTTAATTTCTTGTTTTGTTCTTTCTGAACAGTTCTCTTTTTACTGGTCCTAATGACATGGCATGCACAGCGGATCTTCGACCTAGTCTAATAAATCAATCTGAAACCGACTCAATGATGCAAAAGGTCGTTTGTGACGGTGAATCTGAATGTGACGAAGGTGAAGCCTTCGAAGAAATAAACAGAGAACTGTGCCAATTTGAAGAGAAACCCAAGCCTAACTTAAAAGACACCGAGGCTGTGAATCTAGGAGACGCTGATAACGTCCAAGAGACCAAAATTAGCATCCACATTGAGCCGAATGTCAGAACAGAATTGATCAAAACTCTCAGGGAATTCAAAGATGTTTTTGCCTGGTCCTATGATGATATGCCTGGATTAAGCACCAATTTAGTGGTTCACAAATTACCCACTGACCCGGCATACCCTCCGGTCAAGCAAAAACTAAGGAAATTTAAAACAGAAATGAGTGTAAAGATCAAAGAAGAAGTGATTAAGCAGTTGCAATCGAAGGTCATTCGGGTCACTCGATATCCCGAGTGGTTGGCCAATGTGGTACCAGTCCCAAAGAAGGATGGAAAAATCAGGGTATGTGTCGACTACCGCAACCTCAACAAAGCAAGTCCCAAGGACAATTTTCCGTTACCCAACATTCATATCCTGATCGATAATTGCGCTGGGCGCGAGATCGGATCCTTTGTGGATTGCTATGCGGGTTATCATCAGATCCTAATGGACGAAGAGGATGCTGAGAAGACAGCGTTTATTACGCCATGGGGAACCTACTGCTATCGGGTAATGCCGTTCGGGTTAAAGAACGCTGGGGCAACGTACATGCGAGCAATGACTGCTGTGTTTCATGACATGATACACAAGGAAATCGAGGTGTACGTCGATGATGTGATCATCAAATCTTGGCGTCAGGAGGACCATGTAGCAGACCTAAGGAGATTTTTCCAAAGACTCCGGAGGTATGATATCAAGCTTAACCCGGCCAAATGCGCATTCGGGGTTCCATCAGGAAAGTTGCTAGGATTCATCGTCAGTCGACGGGGGATTGAGTTAGACCCATCCAAAATTGAATCCATCCTGATTTGCCACCGCCAAGGAACAAAACAGAGGTAATGAGTTTGCTGGGCAGACTCAATTACATCAGCAGGTTCATCGCTCAACTCACAGCAACTTGCGAGCCCATATTTCGGTTGCTGAGAAAGGATGCCGCGGTAGGTTGGACAGCAGAGTGTCAGGAGGCCTTCGACCAAATCAAAGGGTATCTGTCTAATCCACCCGTATTGGTCCCGCCTAAGCCCGGGAAACCCCTAATCCTTTACCTGACGGTCTTGGAAAATTCATTTGGTTGTGTACTGGGGCAACATGATGACACAGGAAGGAAGGAGCAGGCCATCTACTATCTCAGTAAGAAATTTACAGTGCATGAGGTCAAGTACACTCAACTCGAGAAAACGTGCTGCGCCCTAACTTGGGTAGCTCAGAAGTTGAAGCACTACCTGTCTTCATATACTACTTATCTCATATCCCGTTTGGACCCATTAAAGTATATCTTTCAGAAAACTATGCCCACGGGAAGGTTGGCAAAATGGCAAATTCTGCTCACAGAATTTGATATCGTCTACGTAACAAGGACGGCCATGAAAGCCCAGGCACTGGCAGACCATTTGGCAGAGAATCCCGTTGATGAAAAATACGAGCCCTTAAGAACGTATTTTCCTGACGAAGAGGTGATGCATACGAATGAGTTGGAAGTACCTGAGGAACCGGGTTGGAAGCTTTTCTTCGATGGAGCTGCGAACGCAAAAGGGGTTGGAATAGGAGCAGTACTCATTTCTGAAACAGGACGGCATTATCCTGTTACGGCTCAACTACGTTTCTATTGCACCAACAATATGGCCGAATATGAGGCTTGCATTCTGGGTCTGCGCCTGGCCGCTGACATGGATGTCCGGGATGTCTTGGTCTTGGGAGACTCGGACCTCTTGGTACATCAAATTCAGGGTGAATGGGAAACACGAGATCTAAAGCTCATACCATACCGACAATGCTTGCATGATCTGAGCAAGCAATTTCGATCGGTAAAGTTCAAACACATCCCGAGAGTTCACAATGAGGTTGCGGATGCCTTAGCCACCTTAGCATCAATGCTGCACCACCCAGACAAAATGTATGTTGACCCTCTACACATCCAGGTCTGTGATCAGCACGCCTACTGCAATGCCATAGAAGAAGAAGCAGATGGCGAACCCTGGTTTCATGATATCAAGGAATACCTCAGGATGGGGATATATCCGGAACATGCCTCTAGGGACCAAAAAAGAGCCCTTCGGCGTTTGTCGAATGGTTTCTTCCTCAGTGGAGGAGTATTGTACAAAAGAACCCCGGATTTGGGATTGTTGAGATGCATAGATGCCAGGCAGGCAACGACGGTTATGGCGGAAGTACATGCCGGAGTTTGTGGGCCGCACATGAGCGGATATGTATTGGCAAGAAAGATCCTTCGAACAGGGTGTTATTGGCTAACCATGGAACACGACTGTATCACTTTCGTAAGGAGATGCCATCAGTGCCAGATACATGGAGATTTGATTCATTCTCCGCCAACAGAGTTATATACGATGTCAGCACCCTGGCCGTTTGTAGCATGGGGCATGGATGTCATTGGGCCCATCGAGCCAGCAGCGTCCAACGGTCATAGGTTCATTCTAGTGACCATTGATTACTTCACCAAATGGGTTGAGGCTAAAACCTTCAAATCAGTAACCAAGAAGGCAGTGGTGGACTTTGTTCACTCCCATATCATCTGCAGATTTGGGATCCCAAAAGTGATCATCACGGATAACGGTGCGAATCTTAATAGCAGCTTAATGAGAGAGGTATGCCAACAATTCAAGATTACACACCGCAATTCCACCCCATATCGTCCTAAGGCAAATGGAGCAGTCGAAGCAGCCAATAAGAATATCAAGAAGATACTGCGAAAAATGGTGGAAGGGTCCAGACAGTGGCACGAGAAATTACCCTTTGCTTTGTTGGGTTACCGCACTACCGTCCGGACTTCCATAGGCACAACTCCTTATTTGTTGGTGTATGGAACTGAGGCCGTGATACCAGCGGAGGTCGAAATTCCGTCCCTCCGAATTGTCGCTGAAGCCGGAATTGACGATGATGAATGGATCAAAGCTCGCTTGGAACAGTTGAGCCTGATAGATGAGAAAAGATTGGCAGCAGTGTGCCATGGTCAGCTGTACCAGAAGAGAATGGCAAGAGCGTATAATAAAAAGGTGCGCCCCAGGAAGTTTGAAGTAGGGCAGCAGGTATTGAAGAAGATCCTCCCGCATCAGGTCGAGGCAAAAGGCAAATTCGCCCCAAATTGGCAAGGGCCTTATATCGTGACCAGAGTCTTGGCCAATGGTGCTTTGTGTTTGACAGATGTGGAGGGAAGATGTGTCGACATGGCTATCAATTCAGATGCAGTCAAGAGATATTATGCGTAATTTCTTTAAATTATGGCAATTTTGGTTTATTTGTTTGTATTTGGCATTTGTTGAATAATGAGATGACGGAGGCAATTCTTTCTTCTATCCAAACACTTTTAACCCTCGCTTCCCCCTTTGAGCCTTAAGCAAATTCTTTCAATACCCCTCTTTTGGAATCACTAATGGGAAAGATACGAAAAAAAAAGAAAAAAAGAAAGGAAAAGAAAAGAAAAAGAAAAAGAAAAGGAAAAGAAAATGAAAAGAAAGAAAAGAAAAATCAAGGAATATAAAACCGTGGGAACTACGTTTGACCTGATTCCTCAAAGAGGATACGTAGGCGCCTCACGGCTCGGTCATAGTATGCATCATAGCAAATATAGGATGCATAATGTACATAGTGTGCATAATAGGCACAATGTGCGTAACGCACATAGCTCAACATAAGCATAAAAAATAAATTCCCCAAGCAAGAAAACTGGGGCAGAGGTTATGTTTTAAGTTCAAACAAAGGTTTGATTCCAAAAGTTGTAGCACATCACCCTTCAAATTGTTTTCATTTTTGTAGCCTTTCTTCAATCCCACACCAAAACCAACATCAACATCCAAAAGACCTCCCGATCAATGTTCGAGAGATGCCAAATCCGGCAAATAAGGCCGAGAATAATACACTGATCCCCAGCAAAGAAGAGGATCGTAAGACTGGGAATGAGTTGATAGTCAAAAGAATCCCCGGAAGAGAGGGTCGCACCTACAACACCCCGGATCCTCGAAAGAAATAAAATGAGAGAGTCTTATCGGTGAAAACCTTCACAGGCACCGAGAGGCGATGTAAGATGAGGGATATGAAATGAGAGAGTCTTATTGGTGAAAACCTTCACAAGCACCGTAAGGCGCCGGGAGATGAGAGAAACGAGAGAGTCTCATTAGTTAAAACCCCTCGAAGGGCACTATGAGGCGACAAGACAGATCGGCAAAAGCTACAACATCCGAAACAGACACTCCTTTATCATCCCCAGCAAGTCTGACCATCCGGCAAATCGATTGATACAAATAGACTGGGTCGGGAATCTATGGTGCACGTCATGATCACGGGGACCAGTCATGTCCTCCAGATAAGTTCTTTTGATTGTCTCCTCCCACAAAAAATATTAGTTCAGAAAGATTTTCTCCTTTCCGTATCTTTTATTTCTTTTCCTAAAATGTGTCTTGAAAGGATTTTTCAAAGCTTACTACCAGAAACCGAAAGGGGAATTCATCCCAATGCAGGATAATACAAACAGTCTTAAAGGCCAGTCCCAGGCAATGCAGTGATTGTGCCCGGAAATTTTGGAAGAAGTAAGCTCCAAAAGGGAGTGGTTCCGGGAGTTAGAAGCAGACTCCCACATCATGTGTTTAAAGAGAAAGCAGAAAAGGGGATAAATTGAAAACCAATCCCCAGCAGGCTAGAGACCCCCAACAGGCAACTTTGCCCGCCAACCAATTATGGGGACAAAGAGCATGAAAGGGGGAAGAGAGAAAAACGGCTCGCCAGAAAGGCACCCTCTACCACCACGATTAAAACTGATTAAATCCTTTTGTCTGCTGCAGGAAAACAAAGGATTGATGATGGCAGCAAGATGCACCACCATGGAAGTCACCAAAAGCTGGGGCAGAAAATTTTCTGCCAATTGTCGAAAATTTTCTCGGAAGAACGGGAAAGCAATTTCAATACATTTAAGTTCTAGGTCGCCCACCAGTATAATGCGGGAATACTTTTAAGTTCTAGGTCGCCCACCAGTATAATGCGGGAATACTTTTAAGTTCTAGGTCGCCCACCAGTATAATGCGGGAATACATTTCAGTTCTAGGTTGCCCACCAGTATAATGCGGGAATACTTTTAAGTTCTAGGTCGCCCACCAGTATAATGCGGGAATACATTTAAGTTCTAGGTCGCCCACCAGTATAATGCGGGAATACATTTAAGTTCTAGGTCGCCCACCAGTATAATGCGGGAATACTTTTAAGTTCTAGGTCGCCCACCAGTATAATGCGGGAATACATTTAAGTTCTAGGTCGCCCACCAGTATAATGCGGGAATACTTTTAAGTTCTAGGTCGCCCACCAGTATAATGCGGGAATACATTTAAGTTCTAGGTCGCCCACCAGTATAATGCGGGAATACATTTAAGTTCTAGGTCGCCCACCAGTATAATGCGGGAATACATTTTAAGTTCTAGGTCGCCCACCAGTATAATGCGGGAATACTTTTAAGTTCTAGGTCGCCCACCAGTATAATGCGGGAATACTTTTAAGTTCTAGGTCGCCCACCAGTATAATGCGGGAATACTTTTAAGTTCTAGGTCGCCCACCAGTATAATGCGGGAATACTTTTAAGTTCTAGGTCGCCCACCAGTATAATGCGGGAATACTTTTAAGTTCTAGGTCGCCCACCAGTATAATGCGGGAATACATTTAAGTTCTAGGCCGCCCACCAGTATAATGCGGGAATACTTTTAAGTTCTAGGTCGCCCACCAGTATAATGCGGGAATACATTTAAGCTCTAGGTCGCCCACCAGTATAATGCGGGAATACATTTAGGTTCTAGGTCACCCACCAGTATAATGCGGGAATACATTTTAAGTTCTAGGTCGCCCACCAGTATAATGCGGGAATACATTTAAGTTCTAGGTCGCCCACCAGTATAATGCGGGAATACATTTCAGTTCTAGGTCGCCCACCAGTATAATGCGGGAATACTTTTAAGTTCTAGGTCGCCCACCAGTATAATGCGGGAATACATTTAAGTTCTAGGTCGCCCACCAGTATAATGCGGGAATACATTTAAGGTTCTAGGTCGCCCACCAGTATAATGCGGGAATACATTTCAGTTCTAGGTCGCCCACCAGTATAATGCGGGAATACATTTTAAGTTCTAGGTCGCCCACCAGTATAATGCGGGAATACATTTTAAGTTCTAGGTCGCCCACCAGTATAATGCGGGAATACATTTTAGTTCTAGAGTTTGGAATCATGTAACCCCACCTGAAGACGGAAGGTTACAACAGAGAGACCCAAGCAGGAAAACAATAAAATCCCCAGCGCTAAGAAGCAGAAGGCTGCAAAAGCAAGCACACATTCAAAAGGAAGAAGGAACGCGTCTCAGAAGAAGCAGTTCGGAAATATTGTAGCATGCCCAGAATGACAATACTGATGAAGAGCCATACCACTGAAGAAACCAGTGGAAGATTTAAAGAAGAAAGCCATGTTCCCAGCGGACTAGGCGAAGTGATGAAAACTGGCATTCAAATGTCAGCAAGGGACCAGCATCCTCTCCCAAAGTCACAAGATAAAGCCATAAGAGGAAAGCGTTAGCCGACAAGAAAGCAAGGCAACAAGAACAAGTGGAAGATGGATAAGATCGCATGATCCTCAGTCTAGCTTAGCTTCTTGTTTTCCTTTTAGAGCAATGTAACAGGGAGATCGGTTGAGCAGTAGCATCCTACATCAGCATACAACAGCGCACAACAGCAGCAAGCAATACAGTCACACGGTAGTCCCAGCTACCAAAATTTCCCGAACTACATTGACCTGATTCCTGTTTCAGCCCAGGATATGTAGGAAACCTCTGAAGCAAAGGTTCGGTCAAATCTTTTTCAGAAAATGCTTCACACGGAGTATTCGGACGGGCAAAATCACTCGCTTTATCTTTGCGCGAAAACCCTTCGTGTCTTCGTGCAAAGAGGGGCAGCTGTAAGCACGTGATTTTTGCTTCACGAGCAATCACTCCCAAAGGAAAACAAAAGAAAAATAGTAACAAATGGCTTCGCTGTACAATTTTTTTTCCCCTTTTCGTGACATGTGTTATTAGTCGTTTGCAGGTCTGTCCATTTTGCATCTAGACATTATCAAACAAAAATACAAAAAATATGTGTCATTAAAAGAAAATTCAAAATATGTGTGCATCGTCCGTTTTAGGTTGTGATTTAACTTACCTAAACATTTTTATTTGGTATGATAATTATGTTGAAGTGCCATATTGTTATTTGTTTTCATTTGTTTTATTAGTTATTTTTTCTTTAAATTGGAAAACAAAAGAAAGTTGAAATCAATTTGGGCCCAAAAAATAAGACAAAACAGGCCCAAACCAGCACTGGTCCAGTCCAAAACCGGCTGCCTAAGCAGCAATTCAAACGACGCCGTATGAGGGCGTTCGATCTGAGCCATCCGTCCAGGCCAATCCAACGGCTCAGGACACTATCAGTAACCCGTTTCAAAACCCGACCCAAATAACCAGCCTGACCCAACCCCTCATTTAAACCAAACGAGCTCGTTTCACTACCAAACGACCCCGTCTCATTTCTCACCCTCGGATCCAAGCCGTTGAGATCATATGATCTAACGGCTCAGATCCAATCCCATAGACCATATATAAACCTTCCCTTACACCCACGCCCCCTATACCAACACCCCACCCCTTCGTCCCCAAGCTCAAACCCGGACCTCCCATTAGAAACCCTAGCCGCCCCCGTCTCCCTCTCCATTAAAGCCGGCGGCATGGACGCCGGTGGCCACCTCCTGAACATCCTAAGACCCCCTCACTCTCCTGAACATGGATCTGTTACTCCCTAGACTCGAATCACTTTCCTTCGTCTCGAATCTTCATTTTGAAGATTTGAGTTGAACCCGGACCTATGCCGAACCACGCCATCTTCATACCAGACACTCCCCTGACCTTCCTCGTGACCAAACCAAACTTGGTTTGGTCCGAATCTACCCACAACTCCCACAAAACCAGATCTGAGAATCCAAAACCTAGAACACGGATAGCCTTGGAATCCAGCCGACCTTAACAGGGGTTCGAGGTCTAATAGACCTTAATCAAGTTGTTCTCATGTGAGAACACCTTGATTAAAGTTTGTTCGGCCTCAAGAGTTCGAAGTTGAGTCTGACTTGGGGTCCATTTTGATTTCAAACTTTGTCGGTAAGTTTTTCTTTCCCTTTTCGTTTATATCAACTGCTGATTAAGTCATTACCATGCTTTGTTGTATTTGTTTGTTATTTTGTGATAGTTTTCTTAATTTCTTCCATCTCTGTCAAAGACCTTTATTTGGTCGATTGATTTTCTATGTGTGTGTTCTGAATGTACTCTGTGATAAACATGATCGTCGATTAGTTTAATCTTCAGATAATTTAACTCATATAGGCCCCAGTAATTGAACAAAAATTGTCTGATGCCCTTTAGGTCCCTAAACATATTGTTTATGTGAGCGATTGATTATTACCTGTTATAATTAGTATAGTCGACTCGATAAATATCGTCGATTAGCTTTCTATAACTAATAAATCGAATGAGCTAATAATGTCGCATGACTAATTGAGCTTTGTCACTGACTGAATGCTCGACATTGCCTGAGATTAGCCTATAAACTGCATTACAAAACAGCTAAAAGATTCAGTCTAGGGCAGCTTCGATTTTAAATTTTTCAGAAGTCCAAAATAACCCATTATTGCAAGGGGGGCAGGGCAGTAATAAGCAGGGTTTGACAGGGGTAGTCTGGGGTTTGAAAAGAACAAAAAGGATTAGTTTAAATGAGCTGACAACTAGGGTACTAATTTAGGATTAAACTAATACCAATGGGGAACAAGACACAAGGGTATGGGGCTTAAATTGAATAATAAAATGATGCCCATAACTCCTGATTAAACAAAACCAGGCGTGGGGAACAAAAGGGGCTGGCACCAAAGATGCTTAGGCATGGGCTTTAACAGGGTATGGGTAGGCTGCAAGTTGCAGCATGAGGGCAGCCTAGCTGCACCGAGTCTATGGCTTATAAATAGGCCATTTGAGAACTGAAAGAGGGCTGGACTTTTGGGAGTCTTCAGAAAGAAAAGAAAAAACAAAACAAAAAGGCTGAAAGAAAAAAAAAACTTTAGTCTGAAGAGAGGTCTAGTGAGTCCCAAATCACAATAGCGTAAACACAAGGTAGTTTCCAATAGACATTGTAACCAAACACTGCCTGAAAGTTGTACAAGAGTGCATATTGGTCAAAGCTGTCTTGGCCAAGTTTTGTTGCTTGCATTGGCTGAGTTGTTTGTGGTTGTTGAACTGTTAGTTTTACTGCATTTGAACCCTCAGTTACTGCTGTTATTTCCTTACTCTTTCCTGGGATTGCTGGCTTGGTTTCGACTATCTGCTAGTCCTTGTATTCTGGGAGACATTGTTGGTCATCTGTGGCTGTGGAAAACACTTGGTTTAGTTGGTTGTTGCTGTGTTGTTGTTGTGTGTCCGCTGCTGCTGTATTTACTGCATACTGCCCAGCTGATCATTCCTTTCTTCTTTTGTTCTCTATACCAGGTACACACCTAATACACTGTCAGATGTAATTGGAAAATTGAGGATGAATACAAAAATGAGAAAACCTGAAGAATGTCTTTTATACGTAGATTGTTGCATTAAATATCATGTAATGTAGAATGATTTTTATTTTGGTTTGGATGCTGGAAGTAGCTTGCACGCCTAGTAGATGTCAATGCATGGTAATTTAACATCAGCTTGTATACGTATGCTGCTAGTTAAAAGTATTATCAATGAATTAGTTTGCATCTCAGATTTAGTTTACTTTGCCATATATGCTGTAATGTAGTCCAAGCATGAAATTTGTACACTGTAAATTAAGTTCTTTCCTTTCCAATAAATTGCCATATATAACTCTTAAAACCATGTTTCAAGAATAAGAACACAAATTCAGGGCCTCAACCTCATGAAGGTCGAGCCCAGGTCGAAGACAGACTAGGCAGGCCCGCATCGAGCGAGCAGTGGCCCAGGTCTAGCCAAACCGCGCGTGGGCTGGATTTGGGCCCATGATTATTTGTTTGGCCGACTGTGCACGCAGCTTCGGTCCCGACTTTTTTTTTGTTAAGCATTTCCGAATTCCATTACAAACAGCTTGCAAGCATGTAATTAATTAGGACTATCTACTGTTTTCAATTGATAGAGACAAACACGACAAGAAACGTAGTTGCTATAGGATATCCTTTTAAAATAAGAACGAGATGAGCCTCGATGAAAATAAACAAAACGCGCAGATGCGGGGCCCTTGTTAAATGTATATTATTGAAGCATTTAGTTTCCTGGACGGGTTGTTTAGCAAATCTCACAACCCTCCTAAAATAACAACATGTTAGTCTCTTTAGGACACGCTTTAATAAACCTTACCTTCTTAAACTCGGGTGCACATTTATGTGACCCAAATCCAAATCTCGACGGATTCGAAATGTGTTTCTAATCACGGGTACATTGATTGTGACGTGGTTCGAGATGCATGTCCATGACGTTGCAAATTCATTAAAAAATAAGAACGAGACGAGCCTCGCCAAATAAAAATACAAATCGCGGGGCCCTCAGCAAATATTTGCCTTAAAAATTATTTGGACTTCGGGATGGACCGTTTAGTAAAATTCCACGGTCTTACCCAAAACAAATACGCTAGTTGCTTTAGGTGCGTCTTAAATAATTTATTTTTCATAAATGCGGGTGCACATTTATGTGACCCAAATCCAAATCTCAACCAAGTCGAAATATGTCAACAATCACGGGTGCATTGATGCAACGTGGTTCGAGATATGTTTTCACAACGTTGCAAGTCTTATAAAATAACAGTGAATGATAAAAGCGGTTAAAAGACAAAATTGGCACATAAGTTCATACTTGTATAGAAATCAGATAATCAAGCCGAATATAACAATTGAGCGACCGTGCTAGAACCACGGAACTCGGGAATGCCTAACACCTTCTCCCGGGTTAACAGAATTCCTTATCCGGATTTCTGGTGCGCAGACTGTAATATGGAGTCATTCTTTTCCTCGATTCGGGATTAAAATTGGTGACTTGGGACACCCTAAATCTCCCAAGTGGCGACTCTGAAATTAATAAACCAATCCCATTTCGATTGTCCTTTAATTGGAAAAACTCTCTTGCACCCTCTCTGGTGCGGAAAAAGGAGGTGTGACACTAGTTGCGGTCGTCTCGATAAATGCAACTCACCTAAGTCCCCGTGTCAACCATGCTGCTATGCCACTAAGCCACTAGCCACACAAACCTGTGCAACAAAAATGCACAATAAGTACAGTATGAGTACGAAAACAACGTGTATCCAGTGAGTATCCCATCTTATCTCGAAGAAGTAGAGACGAGAGGTCGACTTCAACACTTACTAGTGGTCAAATAATAATATATTATTAATGCAAGTAATCATGGATTTATCAAGAACGACAGTAATTTCAAATAAGCCACGAACAGGTAAAAGTTCCTTTTTGTATTAAAAATCTCCAGATTCATAATCTATTAATTTTCAATTATCTCAATTCAGGCAGAGAAAATATCAATCTCCATAAATCTCAAGGCAAGCAATACAAGCATGCGCATATCATGCCGAGGACGTACGACCCGATCCAACAATATTTAAACTGTGCACTGCCAGAGGGGCGAATGACGCGAACCATAGATGCATCTATTTAATCTACCGAGGCGTTCGGCCCTCTCCGAAATTAATCACATATAGGCAGTCAATCAAGAAGTCATCAGGGAATAATTATCCAAGGAAAAGCCCATTCTCTTTTTACAATTTTATAAAAAAGAAGTTCAATCCTTTTAGAAATTCATTTACCAATTCGATAGGATTTAAGAAATTCATCTATCAATAAGGTTACAAATATTCCAAGTATAGCATGCTTTTGGATCCTAGACTACCCGGACTTACACATAATAGTAGCTACGCACGGACTTTCATCACCTCGTGTGTACGTAGTCCCCACAAATAGGAGCACATAACCAATTATTTCACCTATGGGGACAATTCCCTCTTACAAGGTTAGAAAAGAGACTCACCTCGCCCCGAAGATCTAACCGACATTCCACGCCCTTCCGAAGACTCGAATCGATGCTAAATGCTCCAAAACTAGCCAATAATTATGCAAATCCATTAATATATGTTCAATTACTCATTACAATCTAATTTATAACAATTCCTAATCCCGGTCGAAAAGTTGACAAAATTGTCCTCGGGACCACGTGCCCGGATTCCAAATTTTTTCGAAGATAAAGTTTACTCATAACCTCACAAACTCAAATATACCATTTACTCTTAATTTCATGCCCAAAGCTATGGTCAAAATCCAAGAATTCTAATTTTCTAGGTTTTCCCTTAAACCCCAAGTTTTCCAATAATTTCCATGTTAACATCTATACATAATCAGTGTATTTAACTCAAAATAGGTAGGATTAACTTACTTCCAAGTTGCTAGGTGGAAGCCCCTCTCAAGAAGCTCCAAAATGGCCCTAAAGTAGAGCAAAATAGGTGAAATTAACTCAACCCCGATTTTTAAACCATTCTGTCTAGCGACTTCCGCACCTTCGGACTCCTCGCCGCTTCTGCGAGTCTACATCTGCGGAGCCCTCATCGCACCTGCGCCAATCACCGCTTTTGCGGTCCTCTGCCTCGCTTCTGCGCTTGCGCAGATGCAGCCAATACCCCGCATTTGTGGTCCTTCCCTTGGCTGCCCCTTTCCGCTTTTGCGACTCCCAGGCTGCTTCTGCGGCTCTGCACCTGTGGCCACAGCCTCGCAGGTGCGGCTACACCAGATACCAGCTACTGAAGCCCTTCTTCAAACTCCACATTTGATCCGTTAACCATCCGGAATCCACCCAAGGCCCCTGGGACCCCGTCCAATCACACCAACCACCCAAAACATATAATGGACTTGCTCCAGGCCTAAAATCATAACAAACAATGCTAAAATCATGAATCGACCTCCAATCCAAGCTTAATGAACTTTAGAATTTTAAACTTCTACATTCGATGCCAAAACATATCAAATCACGTCTGATTGACCTCAAATTTTGCACACTATTCATATTTGACATTACGGACCTACTCCAACTTCTAGAATTGGAATCCGACCCCGATATCAAAAAGTCCACTTCCGATCAAACTTCTCCAAAACCTTCAAATTTCTATCTTTAGCAAATGACTCCAAAATGACCTACGGACCTCCGAATTCACTTCCGATCGCGCTCCCAACACCAAAATCACCATACTGAGCTATTCCCAGACTCGAAAACCCAAATGGACGTTGATAACCCTGAAATGCACTTCAATCCAAACTTATGAGATTCTTCAAAAATGCTAACGTCCACAATACGCGCCGAAACGTTCCCAAGTCTTCCAAAACCCAGTCCGGACATACGCCCAAGTCCGAAATCATCATACGAACCTTCTGGAACCTTCGAATCCCGATTTCGAGGTTGTCTACTCAAAAATCCAACCTTAGTCAATTCTTTTAACTTAAAGCTTCTGAAATGAGAATTCTCTTTCCAAATCAACTCCGAACTTCCCGGAATTCAATTCTGACCGTGTGCACAAGTCATAATACTTGAAGTGAAGCTGCTCATGGCCTCAAACTGCTGAACGACGCGCTAGAGCTCAAAACGTTCGATGGAGTCGTTACAAAAAGCCTATCCGGGACAAAAAAAACTTTAGCTTATTTAGTGCCGAAGTTTTTATAAATGAACTAAATAACTTCAGCATCTTCTGTTGAAGCTTTTGAAAAAGCTTAATGACAAAACTAATGAATTTAGGATAAAAAAACTTCAGCTTATTTAGTGCAATTACAAACAAAAACTTCAGCAAATAGAGACAATTACAAACAAAAACTTCAGCAAATAGAGAACAAAATTTCAGCTACTATGTTTAAGTTCAGCAATTACAAACAAAAACTTCAGCTACTATTCTTAAGTTCAGTAATTACAAACAAAAACTTCAGCATGCTTGGTTCAACACACTTGCTACTTCAGGCCTGTCTACTAGAATGCTGAAGTTTTGCGTGATTGCCTTTGCTACTTCAGCCCCATATGCTGAAGTTACGCGAAAAAGTGGGTACGCTTGCAATTTTTTTGCAAAGCGGGCCCAAGTTAAAACGTGACCCAAAAAGCGGGTATAGATACAAATCCCCCGAACTGTTGGGGCATGAGGCTTAATCTAGTGCCCCTTCACTTCCACGGTTCATTTCAACTACGCCGTAATCACAAGATATAATTTGTTTCTAATATTTCAAACTAAGAAATTTTTTATATAACTAATATATCATCTACAAATTAATATTTTCCACTTCTAGTGGGATAATTTTACCTATTGCCAAAAAAATATGTTGTAATTGCTGGTTGAAGCAAGGAAAACGCACATCAAATGAGAAGATACTCGATGTGTGGACAAGGAAGTGTTGATGCTAAAAAGAGTTTCACACTAAGCATGGCAACAACGTAAATCCCTTCTACATCATGTGGCTTACAATAACCTCAAAACATTAGGTTACCTCTGCTAAGACATCGGCACTTGTTTTAGATGTTTTGTTCGGAAAATACATAAGTCAAACTCGAGCACAAAAATATAAACTAAGTCACCACAACAAGGAGATGACTGATCGAGGCCAACCCTGTACTACTAGAAGATAGCAAGAGAGGTCGAAGCAGCTTTTACCCGAGAAGGTCGGGATCGATTTCCACATGGATCGATTTCCGACCCCGATATCAAAAAGTCTACTTCCAGTTAAACTCCTCAAAAACCTTCAAATTTCTATCTTTAGCCAAATGACTCCAAAATGACCCAAAAACCTCCGAATTCACTTCCGATCGCGCTCCCAACACCAGAATCACCATACGGAGCTATTCCTAGACTCGGAACCCCAAACGGACACTGATAACCCTGAAATGCACTTCAATCCAAACTTATGAGATTCTTCAAAAAATGCTAACTTCCACAATAGGCGCCGAAACGTTCCCGGGTCTCCCAAAACCTAGTTCGGACATACGCCCAAGTCTGAAATAATCATACGAACTTGTTGAAACCTTCAAATCCCGATTTCAAGGTCATTTACTCAAAAATCCAACCTTAGTCAATTCTTTCAACTTAAAGCTTCCGAAATAAGAATTCTCTTTCCAAATCAACTCTAAACTTCCTGGAATTCTATTCCGACCATGTGCACAAGTCATAATATCTGAAGTGAAGCTACTCATCGCCTCAAACTGCTGAACGACACGCTAGAGCTCAAAACGACCGATCGGGTCATTACATTCTCTCCCACTTAAACATACGTTTGTCCTCGAACGTGCTAAGAACTGCGCTGGAGTTGCCCAAATTTACTATTTAACACCTCGAGCACCTACCCGTGCTACCACAACTCAGCTGGGTACCCTAGCTTGATCAATATGAAGATACCCTTTTTCACTTAGGCAAATAAGCCTTAGAGCCCAATTCCAACATCCGAAATTCTCTGCCAGGCTTGTTTCCAACATCCGCTCACCGTATCAATAACTACACGCAGCACCAAAACATGACTGCATACCTTAGCTGAATTCACACCTTGCACCACTTTACTCACAAGACCACAATAACATTCTCTGATCAATTTAGTCGAAATTCCATGAATCCAATGATCCCATTGCACCTCACGACATACATAGGTCTTGATCTAACTCTTACAATACCGCCATGAGGGAAGAGATGTGTAGAAATTCATAACTAACTGTCGAATCAACAATTCATTGGGTCTATACTCCTGTCAGGAACCATCACCTCGTTCTGAACCGAATAATGGTCTTTGCTCCTTAATATACTTCATATAATCAGATTGCAATGATCCTAGATCCAATGATCTCGTCTCGCCCCGTACGAACTGCTTAGGCAATAAGCCACCCCGGACATGATCAAAAGTCTCATATGCTACCACAACGTGCCAATAGGCTACCAATTCGAACACGATACATAAAGGAAACGAACTCTGAAAAGAAAATCCAATTACCCCGCTCGCTAATCATACATGTGACGTGGTCAACATAATTGAACATACACCCCGCTCGCGAATCATACATGCGATGCGGGCACACAACTAATATGAGTTTTCCTCAGAAAAATAGGAAACAAAACACATAAAAATAGATATAGGGAACTGTACTCAACATCATACTGTTGCGGAGTGTAACCCGATCCAAACAACATACCCATGGCGGCGTGCCACCCGATCCACACATAAAATTCACATAAGGAGTTACACACCGAGCTAGATTGCTTATTACAACAAAATACCGAATATCGGTCACAAGCACACTAAGTGCATAATACCATCCCTGGGGAGACATATAGCGCTACAGGCTACGAATTCAAGCACAACTGAGGCGCGATATACGATCTGAATCTCAAGAGCCATTCCGCTCATATAACATCATCACTACGTGGAACCTCAACACATAAGAAGTTCACCAAGCTGTCTTACAACTCACACGGCGCAATTTATCATTACATGAAATAGTTGACGACGACATAACACCCCACTACTCTTCCATAAGGAGAGCATTGCCGAAATGAACACATCTAGCCTAATATAGAGCCCATATTCACATTTAAATCCACCCATAGACCTCAAGTTGATTTTGATCGCACTGAACTAAGCTAATAACCTTTCAAAGGTCCATAATAACTCCCCTTTTCTCATAACACACAAGAACAACCATCATAACCGGAGTAATCCTCTACAGTCCACAACCCAATAAACCAAGTGCCCTCCAGGCATCAATTCTCAATTTAACGACATCACCATAATCTTCATAGTTGGTTTAACTCTTCAATCAATCAAGTGACTACATGCCACACTTATACAACCTTCCCGTGGGGCACACTCCCACAACCTTCCTTGACAGATAACAGGTCTGTACATCAAAACCACCGGACGCACTAACACTGAAAAGCGATCAAGAATCCTTGACCAGGATGCAAAGCCTTTTTCATAAAACACTGATCTCAGGTGTCGCTGAAGGCAATACCCACTTACTTTAAACATCTAAACTCCTTTCCTGCTCATCCGAGCTTGTGACATCCTTGTCAACACCGAACTGCAACCTTGATCCTCACTCAAATTCCATACCACTCACTGCACCCATCATGCCAATATACGATAGAACACGATTTTCATCATAACTCCGGAACCACTAATAGATTAACACTCTATCATATAAAACCTTTTCACTTAACTCACTTCAGGAGAACCATAGCAACACACAGGTGAATTCTCATAACCGTAAAATATACAAATCTCTAAGTAGTGGTCTAAGCCACCATAGCCCTTCCGGGATCCGCCTACACATAACAGGCCATAATAGTAGAATACTTCTAATAACATAAATTACGGCGACCGACAAGCCTCACACGTACCATCACAAATCACTTGCATAACTTGATCATACTGATGGAACTGATCACTACCACCAATATGCCAATTCAACTATGGCTAGCCAATCTATCTTCGTCCAATTTATCCTTGATTGCCTCTGAAATAATAATAACACCATTCAACACAAAGCTCACTCCATCCGTACTCATCCCGAGTGACCTTGAATCACGAGACCATGTTGTCTCAAATCCCATGAACTATTTCATACCTCCCTTGTGCGCACATTTACGTCCTCAACTAGTACGCCCATTCTGATAATATCTCTACGAATCCGAAGTCTTTTCTCATTTTCCTCCCAAAGGCTGCACAGCAAGTCAAAACATCATAGAACATTCTGGTCCTCTTCTCATAAGGTGCTACAAAGATTGATCCTTAACCGTACCTATAGGGTCAAAATCATTAGGTACCACACTTTACCCCTTTGAATCCACCAGGACCATTGTTGAGAGCCACCCGCTCTAACTTGGCCCAGAATATAATCTACTCCATGAATCTTCTAGCATATGAATACCCTCTCGACGAAGCACCCGACAAAATCACTTTCCTTGAAACCCGCATCTATACAAGGCATAAATCCTGAATCCTTCCCCAAGTCTGAACATGAGCCAATAAGGCCAACCATAACACACATTTAACAATTCCTTTACTCAAATTACCACTTATGTTCTTTTCCCGTAGCTGAAATAACCCATCAATATGATAATAACCAGAAACCTCACAAGTAGTTAACCACAACCTAATCATAGCCGGTGGGACTCTCCCACTTAGGTTGAAGCCACTATTACACACCTCTGAATACTAAGATTCTTTATCTCTTATTAACATGACCTCGCGCAATTAAACCACCAGATTCCTTGAAATCCTTCCATTAGCACTTTATGAACACCCTGAATTTCCATCAACATTCTCATATTTGACCTCTTACCAGAATGGCCAGTAAAATCCTTCGCAAAAGCTTCGCCAACCACTCGACTGCTAACCTGCTCACAGGGACAACCCACCTGTGGAAATCACTTTCCGACATCTTCCAACGCTACTGCACGGGTTACAATCACTACGACATCAATAACCCATCCCGAGTCTGAGCTCACTCTCTAGCTGCACAAGTCCATTTACCCCTTGGACATCAATTATATGTGTGGCAACATCCTTCCAATTCAAAGTTATGTTGTATCCCTCTTCATTTCAAGCAGCTCATTTCCGTTATATCAAATCTCTTGCCGCATAATAGCCCATGCTTCAAATTAAATCCATAGGTCCCAATCACCAATCTCTAAAATTCCCAAATCATTCCAAACTCTCCTCAAGGTGTGTGGTCATCCTACCACCAAGCGCATATGCAACTCCGCCACTCTTCCACTTTGGCGGAACTCACCCCTTTAATTGACTACTCGACCTTTGCTTCTTATACCTAGCCTTCTAGAAATTTAAACCACCGCCTGACACTCCCCACATGTCCTTCCTCATCCTTTGCCGCTCAGTTCTTGCCTTAAAAAAATCTATCTCTGTAACACTTGAACCCACAAATCTCTACTAACTTTAAACCTCTCCGAAGATCATTTTTTTCACAAGCCGTCAACATTAGAAACACCGATTCAATCCTGAACCACCGCACCCCGCGATATCTAACAGTCATTTCTCCAATATTATTTCACAATATCTTACCCCAAAGGCGAATTGCAGAAGACCATAACACCGACGAACTTAACACATTCAATCGCGGATGACGACACCACATCGCATATGAAAATCTCATCACGCTTGAAATCACCAAGTCTTTTTACTCCATCACTCCAAATCTGGACGTCCCTAGGCCAATTGCTTTTACTCTACAGGAAATGAAATATCAGATATCTGAATCGTACACTGAGTAGGCTTCCTTTCAAATCATTCACTGCCCCAATACATAGGCAAGTATTATGCTATCTAAGTCATTACTGTGAGATAACCAATTGTGAGCATCATAGTAACCTGTGCATAGCCTCCAAGCTCTTAAAAGCATAACTACCGAGACGAAACGATAGAAAAATCCTTCCGCAAGTCGGCGACAATAGCCCAATCAAGTATACTGGGAGAAACATCCCCCACCACGTCCGTAGTACCATTAGAATTCCTTAATTCTCGATTTATAACAAGCGATTCGCGTCGCGTAAGATTGAGTAGGAAGGAAACAAGGGCATAAGCCCCAATGGATCAAATCGCACGATGTGGAATCAAAAAGGGAAGTGCTCCTAACAGCCCTATAGCCTTTCAAAGATAAGTACAGACATCTCCGTACCGATCCACAAGACTCTACTAGACTCGCTCATGACTCATGACACTTAAGGGAACCTATTGCTCTGATACCATGTTGTCAGGACCCAAAATTCACTAAGGGTCGTGATGGCGCCATACACCACTATCAGGCAAGCCAACAATAATTTACTAGCAATTTCTCATTTTATTTATTTTGAAATCATTTCCTTTAAACAAATAAATAATAAATAATAAACTCCACTGAATAAATGAGGATGTCTTTACAAAATTCAACTACTGAAAAATCCTGTGATCATCCCAGAAACCCGGTGTCACAAGTGCATGAGCATCTACTAGTGAATGAAATAAAATACAGTGACTGTCCGGAATACAAGTGGACAGAAATAAAAATAAAATACCATACTCTGAAGGAGACTCTGCTGGCTGTGGTCGTCTCGATAAATGCAACTCACCTAAGTCCCCGTGTCAACCATGCCGCTATGCCACTAAGCCACTAGCCACACATAAATATGTGCAACAAAAATGCACAACAAGTGTAGCATTAGTATGAAAACAACGTGTACCCAGTGAGTATCCCGTCTAATCTTGAAGAAGTAGAGACGAGAGGTTGACTTTGACACTTACTAGTGGTCCAATAATAATATATTATTAATGTGAGTAATCATAGATTTATTAAGAATGGCAGTAATTTTAAATAAGCCACGAACAAGTAAAAGTTCCTTTTTGTATTAAAAATCTCCGGATTCATAATCTATTAATTTTCAATTATCTCAAGTCAGGGAGAGAAAATATCAATCTCCATAAATCTCAAGGCAAGCAATACAAGCATGCACAAATCATGCCGAGGACGTACGACCCGATCCAACAATATTTAAATTGTGCACTGCCAGAGGGTCGAATGGTGCGAACCGTAGATGCATCTATTTAATCTACCGAGTCTTTCGGCCCGCTACAAAATTAAACACATATAGACAGTCAATCAAGAAGTCATCATGGAACAATTATCCAAGGAAAAGCACATTCTCTTTTAACAATTTTATAAAAAAGAAGTTTAATCCTTTTAGAAATTCATTTACATATTCGATAGGATTTAAGCAATTCATCTATCAAGAAGTTTACAAATATTCCAAGTATAGCATGCTTTTGGATCCTAGACTACTCGGACTTACACATAATAGTAGCTACGCACGGACTCTCGTCACCTCGTGCGTACGCAGCCCCCACAAATAGGAGCACATAACCAATTATTTCACCTATGGGGATAATTCCCTCTTACATGGTTAGAAAGGAGACTCACCTCACCCCGAAGATCCATAACCGGCATTCCACGCTCTTCCGAAGACTCGAATCGATGTTAAATTCTCCAAAACTAGACAATAATTTTGCAAATCCATTAATATATGTTCAATTACTCATTACAATCCAATTTATAACAATTCCTAACTCCAATCGAAAAGTTTACAAAATTGTCCTCGGGCCCACGTGCCCGGATTCCGAAATTTTTCGAAGATAAAGTTTACCCATAACCTCACAAAGTCAAATATATCATTTACTCTTAATTTCCTGCCCAAAACCGTGGTCAAAATCCAAGAATTCTAATTTTTTAGGTTTTCCCTCAAACCCCAAATTTTCCACTAATTTTCATGTTAAAATCTACACATAATCAGTGTATTTAAATCATAATAGGTAGGATTAACTTACCTCCAAGTTGCTAGGTGGAAGCCCCTCTCAAGAAGCTCCAAAATTTCCCCAAAGTAGAGAAAAATGGGTGAAATGAACTCAACCCCGCTTTTTAAAACATTCTGCCCAGTGACTTCCGCACCTGCGGACTCCTCGCCCCTTCTGCGAGTCTGCATCTGCGGAGCCCTCATCGCACCTATGCCAATCACCGCTTCTGTGGTCCTCCGCCTCGCTTCTGCTCTTGCGCAGATGCAGCCAATACCCCGCATCTGCGGTCCTTCCCTTGGCTGCCCCTTTCCGCTTCTGCGACTCCCAGGCCGTTTCTGCGGCTCCGCACCTGTGGCCACAACCTCGTAGGTGCGGTTACACCAGATACCAGCTACTGAAACCCTTCTTCAAACTCCACATTTAATCCGTTAACCATCCGAAATCCACCCAAGGCCCCTAGGACCCCATCCAATCACACCAACCACCCAAAATATATAATGGACTTGCTCCAGGCCTAAAATCATATCAAACAATGCTAAAATCATGAATCGACCTCCAATCCAAGCTTAATGAACTTTAGAATTTTAAACTTCTATATTCGATGCCAAAACATATCAAAACACGTTTAATTGATCTCAAATTTTGCACACAAGTCATATTTGACATTACGGACCTACTCCAACTTCTGGAATTGGAATCTGACCCCGATATCAAAAAGACCACTTCCGATCAAACTTCTCAAGAACCTTCAAATTTCTATCTTTAGCCAAATGACTCCAAAATGACCTACGGACCTCCGAATTCACTTTCGATCACGCTCCCAACACCAGAATCACCATATGGAGCTATTCCCAGACTCGGAAACCCAAATGGACATTGATAACCCTGAAATGCACTTCAATCCAAACTTATGAGATTCTTCAAAAATGCTAACTGCCACAATAGGCGCTAAAACGTTCCCAGATCTTCCAAAACCCAGTCCGGACATACGCCCAAGTCCGAAATCATCATACGAACCTGCTGGAACCTTCGAATCTCGATTCCGAGGTTGTTTACTCAAAAATCCAACCTTAGTCAATTCTTTTAACTTAAAGCTTCCGAAATGAGAATTCTCTTTCCAAGTCAACTCCGAACTTTTCGAAATTTAATTCTGACCATGTGCACAAGTCATAATACCTGAAGCGAAGCTGCTCATGGCCTCAAACTGCTGAACGACGCGCTAGAGCTCAAAACATCTGGTCGGGTCATTACAAAAAGCTTATCCAGGACAAAAAAAACTTTAGCTTATTTAGTGCTGAAGTTTTTATAAATGAACTAAATAACTTCAGCATCTTCTGCTGATGTTTTTGAAGAAGTTAAATGAAAAAACTAATGAATCTAGGACAAAAACACTTCAGCTTATTTAGTCCAATTACAAACAAAAACTTCAGCAAATAGAGGCAATTACAAACAAAAACTTCAGCAAATAGAGAACAAAACTTCAGCTACTATGTTTAAGTTTAGTAATTACAAACAAAAACTTCAGCTACTATGCTTATGTTCAGCAATTACAAACAAAAACTTCAACACACTTGGTTCAGCACACTTGCTACATCAGGCCCGTCTACTAGAATGCTGAAGTTTTGCATGATTGCCTTTGCTAATTTAGCCCCATATGCTGAAGTTACGCGAAAAAGTGGGTACGCTTGCAAATTTTTTTTGTAAAGCGGGCACAAGTTAAAACGTGACCCAAAAGCAGGTATAGATACAAATCCCCCGAACTGTTGGGGCATGAGGTTTAATCTAGTGCCCCTTTGCTTCCACGGTTCATTTCAACTATGCCATAATCACAAGATATAATTTGTTTCTAATATTTCAAACCAAGAAAATTTTTATATAAATAATATATCATCTATAAATTAATATTTTCCACTTCTAGTGGGATAATTTTACCTATTGCAAAAAAAATATTGTACTTCCATAGTAGAAGCAAGGAAAACACACATCAAATGAGAAGATGTTGGATGCGTGGACAAGGAAGTGTCGATGCTAAACAGAGTTTCACACTAAGCATGGCAACAATGTAAGTCCCTTCTACTTCATGTGGCTTACAATGACCTCAAAATATTAGGTTTCCTCTGCTAAGACAGCGGCACTTGTTTTAGATGTTTTGTTCGGAAAATACATAAGCCAAACTAGAGCACAAAAATATAAACTAAGTCACCACAACAAGGAGATGACTGATCTAGGCCAACCCTGTACTACTAATAAGTAGCAAGAAAGGTCGAAGCAGCTTTTACACGAGAATGTCGGGATCGATTTCCACAGGGAGCTAGAGATTGGAGTTGAGTAAGATTTTCAAATACCTATAGCGGATATCAGTAGAAAGTAGTCCAATTTAACTCCAAGAACACATCCCATAACTAACTCAATCACAGATATGAATAAAAAGGGCAAACAGTAAAATGATCTCTCAAGTCAAAGCCACTAAGCACCTAAACTTCCAAATTAACCAGACATTTCAACTGTAGACCTACTCAAAAGTCATAAGCACAGGTAAAATTCCCCAAAATTTTACTTATGACATCTTAACCTTTTCCACCTGAACAAAAGACAAACCACACCAAAAAAAAGCTAGTTCCTCACTATGCATTTCTCTTAAATTAGCCTTATTTCATCAAATTATAAGACTATGAAAGACAAAGTACTCTATTTTTTTATGACAGTGGTGCCGGGCCATTTTGCGTGCAACTCGACTATTCCATCGGATACTGTTATCTTCCACCAGTATAGGAACCGGGTAACGCTTATCAATTCTTGGAAAGATGGGAAAAAATCACATAGATTTTTTGAGAAATTACTCCTATTTCTCAAGCTAAAACAATAATATGAACAAAATAATATAACATAACACAAAAAAATTACTAGGCATTTTATCACCATTTCCAAGAGAGACATCCAATTTAGGCTTCTGTTTCCTCCAAGCAGACGCAAATAAGTTTCCTGTACAAATCAAAATTCTCATCCTTCACTATCCCAAAAGTTACCAAATACTGCAAGAAAACATCAGGCGACTTCACATTCTCAACCCCTCCTCTTTCTTTAAGAAATTAAACATTAATAATCACATTAGATAAGGTTCTGCAAAGGAATTAAATAAGAATCTATCTATATATACATCTGCATATATTCTTTTGATTATCTTTCTTTATTCAATTGTTCACAATAAAATATTTATCAGTGTGCAGGCTGAAGTAAGGATCCGTATTTTTGCAATGTTAATACTCAATAAAATCCTTTCCCAACAATTCTCAATTATCTATATTTCTTCTATTATGAATCCTAAATTGAAGAAAATACAAATTTATAGCAGTGAAAAAACCATAGGAATCAAATGAGTTGAAATCAAAGTAAAATTGAACTTCAATTAAGCACATTACACACTCAGAGAGAGAGAGAGAGAGAGAGCGCACCAATTGGAGAGGGAGGATAGCAAGACAGTGGTAGCAGAGAGTTTGTGCCATTCATATGTTGCAATTTGGGGCATAAGATTCTTTGAATAGTAAGGCAGTGGTAGCATAGAGTTTGTCCATCCTTATGTTGCAATTTGGGGCTTAGGGTTCTTTGAATAGAGTGAAAGAAAAGACTTGAAAATTTAGTGGACAGTGTTGGCGCTTTTTTATTTTGGATATGTTCGCCAAATTCGTCATAGCCATTAACGACCGTATATATTAATATTAATGAGCCGGATATTATTCTTTTGTTATTGTATAATTAAAATGCGTCATTAACGACTGGATATATTTTTGTTCTTTAAAAGTGTACTTATAACGACCGAGTTCACGTCCCTTCGTTAAAAAGTGGTCGTTAAAAGCCAAGTTTCTTATAGTGAATTTGGAAGCAAGCATTGGGGCAAGGTGAGTCTCCTTTATAACCTTTTAAGAGGGAATTATCCCCATAGGAGAAATAATTGAATATGTGCCACTAATTGCGGGGGATATGTATGCACGAGGTGACGATTGTCTATACGTAGCTACTATTATGCTTAAGTCCAGGTAGTCTAGGACCCAAAAGCATGCTTTACTTGTCGTACTTGTAACTTTATTATCAATTTAAATTGTGTAAATCATAGCAAACTTGGAAAATGGATTTCTAAAAAGTTAAACATTATTTTCTTGACCGTTAAATAGAAGTCGACATTACTTTGGGTAATTGCTTTCCTAATGAATTCTTGATTTACTATTTGATTTGTTTATTCCTATTTGATCGCGTCACATGTATGATTCGCAAGCGGGGTAATAGATGCATCTATGGTTCGCGTCGTTCGACCCTCCGGTAGTGCACACTTTACTATTATGTTGGATCGGGTCATACGACCTCGGCATTATTTGCGCATGCTATTTTCTTGGTACTTTCTGTGATTTGAACTGCTTTAAATGCCTTGAAATATAAATTGTTAACTGAAATGTCGGAAACTGAAATATTTTTATGAAAGAACCTGTCACTTCATGTTATTAACTGCTATTTATTCATGACATCCATGTTTAGCGTCACACTTAAATTATATTATTTTCGGCCCTAGTAAGTGTCAAGTTGACCCCTCATCACTATTTCTTCGAGTTTAGACTGGATACATACTGGGTACATATTGTTTATGTACTCATACTACACTTTTGTACTTAATTGTATAGGATATGAAGCAGGTGCATCTAGCTACCCGTCCAGCGCACGTTCTTGATACTTGATCGAGATTTAATAGTGAGTTGCCCCTTCTGAGCCGTTAGCAGCATGCCAGAGTCTCTCTTCTGTTTATTACTGTCTATTCTGTTTCAAGCAGAAAGATAGTTATATTTTGTACATTCTACTAGTTTCCCACACACTTGTGACACTAGATCCTGGCACACACATTAGTAGACTATTATTTTTGGATTGTATTCCTATTACTACGATTCCTTTTATTCTTTACCGATTCAGTTGCCTTCGTTAATTATCGACTTTTATAAATTTAAATTAAGTAAATGTTGGTATTGTTTAATAAAATAGAATGAGAACTCACTAGTTGATTAGTGTTAAGCGCCATCACGACCTGTAATAGAGTTTGGGTCGTGACAATATGGTATTAGAGCATTAGGTTCACGTAGGTCTCACAAGTCATGGGCAAACCTAATAGAGTCTTGCGGATTGGTACGGAGACGTCTATACTTATCTTCGAGAGGCTATAAGATGTTAGAAAACTATTCTTTATTCATCTTTTATCGTGCAGTTGATGGTATACTAAGTTTCCTTCTTCTATTCTCTCACAGATGGTGAGAACGCAAACGGCTGACGTTCCAAACTCGGGAGGAGCTGCTCCCCCCATTAGGCTCCTGGTCATGCAACTGAAGTCTATCAGACTCTGGGTGCACTACCCACGGATGGGGCCTAGCCAGTTGCCACAGTGGTACCCAAGCCCAGACCAGCTACGGACGGTGATCCACATAAGTTATTGGACAGATGGACTAGGCTACACCCTCTTATCTTCGGAGGCGAGCGTTATGAGGATTCCCAGGATTTCATTGATAGGTGCAAGGACAGACTGCACAACATGAGGATAATGGAGTCTTATAGGGTTGACTTCACTACTTTCCAGCTGGAGGTTAGGGCCCGTAGATGGTGGCAGTCTTATGTTCTTGGCAGGCCAGTGGGTTCTCCTCCCATTACTTGGGGCCAGTTCACACAGCTTTTCTTGGATAGGTATATTCCACCCTTTGAGAGGGAAAAGTTGTGGTATCAGTTTGAGCATGCTCGAACGAGGGGCCAGCCTATCAGGCCCCCATATTTAGCACCCCCACCACCTCCTCGAGGTGCTTTAGTGAGGCTTTATTTCAGTGCGACGCCGGAGAGTTCTTACTACCGCCAACTATTCAGTGTTCCTCCGGTGGGTATTCTGGTCATCAGGGTTCTTCTAGTGCTTATTTCAGTGTCATGCCAGAGAGTTCATACCGCCCATCAACCATTCATGGTTCCTCTAGTGGGTATTCAGGCCATCAGGGCCAGACTTCAAGGCAGCAGAATATGGTGCCGAGAGGTTGTTACAAGTGTGGATCTGCCCCAGATTTCAGGGCAAGGCCGTGTAGTAGGGCTAGTATCCCATGATTACAGCATTAGTTATCGGGCCACCCATAGGCAGAGAACAGACTGGTAGAGGCCGTCTAAGAGATGGAGGCCAAATAGGGGGAGGTCAGCCAGCTATTGTTTAGTGAGGTGGAGGCCAGTCGGTGCTCCAGCCAGATTCTATGCTTTTCCGGCGAAGTAGATACATTGGCCTCAGATGCCATTATCACAGGTATTATTTTCGTCTGCGGTAGGGATGCTTCAGTACTATTTGATCCAGGGTCTACTAATTCATATGCATCATCTTTTTTGCTCAGTTTTTGGATATTCCTCGTGAGTCTTTGGGTACTCCTGTTTATGTGTCCACTCCTGTGGGCGATTCTGTGGTTGTGGATCGAATTTACCGGTCCTGTGTGGTTACATTTTATGGTTACGAGACTAGAGCGAACCTCTTGTTACTTGATATGATTCATCTTGGATGTCATCCTGGGCATGGACTGGTTATCCCTATATCATGTCATCCTAGATTGCCATGCCAAGACTGTTACTTTAGCGATGCTAGAGTTTTAAAGGTTGGAGTGGATGGGTTCCTCAGTCATCTAGTTGGGTTATTTCTTTTCAGAAGGCTCAGCATATGGTCGAGAAGGGTTGTTTGGCTTATCTAGCTTATGTTCGGGACACCATCGTAGAGTTTCTGATGATTGATTCAGTTCCAGTAGTCTGGGAGTTCACCGATGTGTTTCCTTCTGACCTTCCAGTCATGCTACTGGATCGTGATGTTGATTTTTGCATTGATTTGGCTCCAGGTACCCAGCCTATATCTATCGCACCGTACCGTATGGCTTCGAAAGTATTGAAGGAGCAGCTTGAGGAGTTGTTAGCAAAGGGGTTTTTGAGACCGAGTGTGTCACCTTGGGGTGCACCAGTGTTGTTTATGAGGAAGAAGGATGGGACTATGCAGATATGCATTGATTATCGCCAGTTGAACAAGGTTACCGTCAAGAATAAGTAACCATTACCACGCATTGATGATTTGTTCGACCAGTTGTAGGGTGCTAGGGTGTTCTCTAAGATAGACTTGACATCAGGGTATCATCAACTAAGATTCGGGACTCATATGTCCCAAAGACTACTTTCCATACTAGATATGGCCATTATGAGTTTTTGGTAATGTCCTTTGGCTTGACTAATGCCCCATCAGCGTTTATGGACTTGATGAACAGGGTGTTCATGATTTATATTAATTCCTTTGTTATTGTCTTCATTGATGACATCTTGATCTACTCACGTAGCCTGGGGGAGCACGAGCAACATTTGAGAGTAGTGCTTCAGACATTGCGAGAGCAGAAGCTATATGCTAAGTTCTCCAAGTGTGAGTTTTGGATAGAATTAGTAGCATTCTTGGGGCATGTGGTATCAGGAGAGGGTATTAATGTAGATCCCAGGAAGATTGGGGCAGTTAAGAGTTGGCCACATCTTACTTCAGTGACTGAGATCAAGAGTTTTCTAGGATTAGCAAGTTATTATCACTGATTCGTGCAGGGCTTTTCATCTATTGCAGCACCTTTGACTAGATTGACCTAGAAGGGTGCTCCTTTCTGTTGGTCCAATGATTTTGAAGCGAGCTTTCAGAAGCTCAAGACAGCCTTAACTACAATATTAGTTCTAGTGTTGCCATCCGGTTTGGGGATGTATACGGTATATTGCGATGCTTCATGCATTGGCTTGGGTTGTGTATTGATGTAGGAGGGGCGAGTTATTGCATACGTTTCATGTCAGCTGAAGATTCATGAGAAGAATTACCCTGTGTATGACCTAGAGTTAACCGCGATTGTTCATACTCTTAAGATATGGAGGCATTATCTATATGGGGTGTCATGTGAGGTTTATACGGATCTCAATTTGAGGCAACGTAGATGGCTTGAGTTACTGAAGGATTATGACATCATCATTCTTTATCATCAGGGCATGGCTAATATGGTTGTGGATGCCTTAAGCAGGAAAGAAGAGAGCATAGGTAGCTTGGCATTCATTTCAGCAGAGGAGAGGCCACTAGCTTTGGACATTCAGTCCTTGGCTAACCGACTTGTGAGGTTGGATATTTCAGAGCCCGGTCGAGTCTTGGCATGCGTTGCTGCCCAGTCTTCATTATTGAGATAGATTATGGCTCGACAGTTCGATGATCCACATTTGGCAGTTCTGAGAGAGACGGTACTACAGGGCAGTGCCTAGGAGGTTTCTATTGGCGAGAATGGTGTTCTGCGACTCTAGGGTTGTCTATGTGTTCCTAATGTCGATAGCTTGAGGGAGAGGATTCTAGAGGAGGCACACAGTTCACAATATTTTATTCATCCAGGTGCTACGAAGATGTATGGTGACCTGTGGCAGCATTATTGGTGGCGACGGATGAAGAAAGACATAGTTGAATATGTAGTTAGGTGCTTGAATTGCTAGCAGGTTATGTATGAGCATTAGAGGCCAGGTGGCCTACTTTAGCAGATGTCTATACCTGAGAGGAAATGGGAGTGCATTACTATGAACTTTGTAGTTGGTTTGACACGGACCTTGCGGAAGTTTGATGTAGTTTGGGTCATTGTCGATAGGTTGACCAAATCGGCACACTTCATTCCGGTTTTGACTACCTATACTTCAGAGAGGTTGGCTCAAATTTATATTCGGGAGATAGTTAGGTTGCATGGTGTTCCTGTTTCCATCATATCATATAGAGGCCCTCAGTTCACTTCCATTTCTGGTGATTCGTACAGAGTGAGTTGGGGACCCGTTTAGAGTTCAGCACAACATTTCACCTGCAGACCGACGGGAAATCGAAGCGGACAATTCAGATTCTGGAAGACATGCTTAGAGCATGCGTGATTGACTTTGGAGGATAGTGGGACCAGTTCTTGCCTTTGGCCGAGTTTGCTTACAACAGCAGTTATCAGTCCAGCATCGATTTGGCTCCATTTGAGGCTTTATATGGTCGGCAATGTTGATCTCCTATCGGGTGGTTTAATCCTGGTCAGGCTAAGTTATATCGTACAAATTTAGTGAAAAATGCCTTGAAAAAGGTAAAGTTGATCCAAAAGCGACTTCGCACAACATAGTCTAGACAGAAGTGTTACGCGGATCAGAAGCCGCTCAATGTATCATTCATGGTCGGCGAGAAGGTTCTCTTGAAAGTCTCACCGATGAAGGGTATTATGAGATTCGGAAAGAAGGGCAATTTGAGGCCAGGTTTATAGGTCCATTTGAGGTGTTAAGACGAGTTAGGGAGGTTGCTTATGAGCTTGCTTTACCCCCAGCTTATCGGGAGTTTCATCCATTTTTTCGCGTGTCTATACTCTAGAGGTACCACACCGACCTGTCGCATGTGTTAGACTTCAGCACTATTCAGCTAGATGAGAGCTTGGGTTAAGAAGAGGAGCCAATTACTATTGTTGATAGACAAGATCGCCAGTTGAGATCTAAGAGGATTTTCGCGGTAAATGTTTGGTTGAGGGGCCAACCAATCAAAAAGGCGACTTGGGAGTCCGAAGAGGACATGCGGAGCAGATATCCACGCTTATTTAGTACTTCAGGTATGAATCTAAACCCGTTCAAGAATGAACGTTTGTTTAAGAGGTGGAGAATGTAACGTCCCGACTGGTTGTTTTGCTTCCAAGAACCCCGTTCCCCTATATAAGAATTCCCGTACTTGTTTTTACTAACTTATGACTTGCGGGGATCGTTGGTTTGGGATTTGTAAGAGTTTTGGTTAAAATCGGAATACTTGGTTCCTTAAGGTTGGCTTAAAAGGGTAAGGTTTACTTCGGTCAACATTTCAAGTAAATGACCTTGGAATCGGGATTTGAAGGTTCTAACAGGTTTGTATGGTGATTTCAGACTTGGGCGTATGTCCGGATCGTGTTTCGGATGACCTGGGAGCGTTATGGCACCTAATAGTGAAAGATGATTCCTTAAGGATTTTGAAGTTCATTAAATTTGGTTTGGAGCGGGTTTTTGTGATATCGAGGTCTAGATAGAATTCTGAGATTGTGAATAGTTCCATAATGTCATTTCAGACTTGCATGTAAAATTAGATATCATTCTGAGTAGTATAAGTATGTTTCGGCACATTGGAAGTAGAATGAAGAACTTGAAGTTCATAAATTTGATTCAATTGGTTTAGGGTGTGATTCTTAGTTTTAATGTTGTTTCGAGCGTTTCAAGTGTTCGAGCGAGTCGCTTTATGATTCCAAACTTGTCGGTATGTTCGGGCGGGGCCCCGAGCGTCAATCAAACGAGGCTCGAGCTAAGTTGAAAATTTGAGAAGGAGGTGAAGTTCCAGTTGTTGTCATAACCGCACCTGCGGTCGGCCAGCCGCAGGTGCGAGCCCGTAGAAGCGGCTGAAGGATCGCAGATGCGGCCCAAGGCGAGAAGCCCAGGTTCTGCAGAATCGGAACTGCAGGATCGGTCACCCAACTGCAGATGCTGCCCCAGTTGGCCTGGCCCATTTCTGCAGAAGCGGACAATCTCCTACAAAAGCGAGACCGCAGATGCAGTTAATGCACCACAGGTGCGGAAATCGCTGAAGGCATAAGCCTTCTTTTAATACTGGAGTTTGTCATTTTTGACACATTTCACTCCATTCTTGGGCGATTTGGGAGCTTCAAAAGGGGAGATTTCAACCTAGCTTTGTGAGGTAAGTAATTTCTACTTAATGTGAGTTTAATACATATGTCACGAACCCGGTTTGCCCTCCGTGTTTAAATATGCCGCTCAGCATACAACATGTTTAACTCTCAATACCAAACATAAATCCAAGACCCGGAAACTCATGAATCACAAGCTAAGATCAGTACTATATAGCTCTAACTTTGGAATTTCTAATAAGAACAGGAAGGTACAGAAAGGCTAAATACTAAAAGCAGGAATAGAAAGGGACTTCTAGCCTGTGGATGCGGCAGATGTACCTCGAAGTCTCTAGAGCAGTCGCCTCCCTCAAGGATAGTAGACCTGATCAGCGGTACCTAGATCTGCACATGAAAAACATGTGCAGAAGAGGCATGAGTACACCACAACGGTACTCAGTAAGTGCCAAGCCTAACCTCGGTTGGGTAGTGACGAGGAAGGTCAGGGCCCTACTGAGATTAAATAAATATAGAGAATATGAGACATGACAGTATAAGATAAGCAGTACAGTTGAAAAACTACAGTAAGAATCTACACATGATAGTAAGGAGTACAATAACAGAAATAGAAATAATGGCAAGCAGCAGGATGTACCACTCATAACAAGGATGATAACCAGGGATCTCTCAGTATCCCGAGGATCTCTTAGTACCCTCAATATATACCAGGGATATCTTGGTATCCCGAGGATCTCTCGGTATCCTCAATATATGCTAGGGATCTCTTGATATCCCGAGGATCTCTTGATATCCTCAATATATGCTAGGGATCTTTTGGTATCCCGAGGATCTCTCGGTATCCTCAATATATGCTAGGGATATCTTGGTATCCCGAGGATCTCTCGGTATCCTCAATATATGCTAGGGATCTCTTGGTATCCCGAGGATCTCTCGGTATCCTCAATATATGCTAGGGATCTCTTGGTATCCCGAGGATCTCTTGGTATCCTCAATATATGCTAGGGATCTCTTGGTATCCTCAATATATGCTAGGGATCTCTTGGTATCCCGAGGATCTCTTGGTATCCTCAATATATGCTAGGGATCTCTTGGTATCCCGAGGATCTCTTGGTATCCTCAATATACGTGCCAGGGATCTCTTGGTATCCCGCACCTCAGTCCAGATCATAAATACGTACAAGGGATCTCCCGGGATGTCTTCCCATAGTCCCAAATTAAAAACACATAGAAGCAACACAAGAATACTCAATTAAATGCAAAATTTCGTACCAATTAAACAGTTAAATTCTAGCCTAACATGTTTCACGTAATGCAATTAAGGCAGCTTAAGCAAATAGGCAATTAAATCAACTAAACATGCTTTTCTAAACTACAACAGGCTAAATTCGGAAGTAGAGTAAAGCAGGAAAAAGGAACTCAATTAAAATACTTAAACTAAAACCGGATTTTCAACAATTAGCTCAAGTACGCACTCGTCACCTCACATACAAGGCATTTCAATTACCAAATATATCATATTCTAAGGGGAAGGTCCCCCACACAAGGTTAGACAAGCCACTTACCTCGACCGGCTCAAAATCAACCCAACACCACATCTTTGCCATGAGTACTCGACTCCAAATGGCCCAAATCCATTCAATTCAATTGCATAATGTAAATAACACTTCAAGTAACTGATACTACGAAGAAATTCTAAGCTAATACGCGAAATTAGGTAAAATGACCAAAACGCCCCTTGGGCCCACTTCCCGAAATCAGGTAAAATTTACATTTTCAGAATCCCTATACCTTCATGAGTCTAACAACACCAAAATTATCCAATTCTGATACCATTTGGTCCTTCAAATCATCATTTAACATTTTTGAAAGATTTCACAAGTTTTCTTCCCAAATTCTATCCCAAGTCACGAATTAAATGATGAATTCAATGATGGATTCATGTACTCTAGCCAAATCTAAGTTAGAATCACTTACCCCGATAAATTTCTTGAAAAACCTTCAAAAATTGCCAAAATTTGAGCTCTCTAGGTCAAAATATGAAATAAAATCCAAAACCTCGTATTTATAGGGCACCCCCCTGGATTTCCCCCACTGCGGACCGCACAAAAACAAGTGTTGTCCGCACAGAACCAGTGCGGTCCGTACAAAAACTACTGTTGTCCGCACAGGTTTTGACTGCAGTGACAGGCTTTAGTAATTTGGCTATAACTTTCTCTACGTATGTCTAAATTGTGATTTCTTAACCATTATGGAAACTAGACACAAAGGCTACAACTTTCGTTTTTGAATTATCCCAAAATACCTTGTAGATCAAAAAATATGAGCTTCCGAAATAGGACTAGTGAAATTTTCCTCACCGCGGACCGCACTGCATTTTGTGCAGCCGCACAGCCCCCACCGCGGACGCACTGGACTTTGTGCGGACCACACTGGTGGGTTCCGAGGCCTGCAACTCTTCTGGACCTGCAACAGCTATAATTTTCGACCTAAAACATCCCGGAACTCACCCGAGTCCCCAGAACTTCAAACCAATTGTACCAACACATCCCATGACATCGTTCAAACTTGTTCAAAACTTAGGAACGCTCACAACAACATCAAATCACCAATTTAACATAAGATTCAAGCCTAAGAACTCCAAGAACTCTTAACTTATGCTTTCGATCAAAAAGTCTATCAAATCTCGTCCTAACGACCTGAAATTGTGCAAGCACGTCCCATTCAACACTACGGAGCTACTCCAACTTTCGGAATTCCATTCCGACCCTTAGATCAAAATCTCACTATTAGACCAGAAACTTAAAAAATTTGACTCTCGCCATTTCAAGCCTAAATTAGCTACGGACCTCCAAAATACAATCCGATCACGCCCCTAAGCCTGAAATCACCCAACGGAGCTAACAGAACCGTCAAATTTCCATTCCGAAGCCATCTTCATATTGTTCCGACTGCGTTCAACTTCCTAACACTTAAGCTCTCATTCTGGGACTAAGTATCCCAAAACTCCCCGAAACTCAAAACTGAACATCCCGTCAAATCAAAATAGAAGAAATAAGCTCGGGAAAGCAATTAATAGGGGATCGGGGCGTTAATTCTTAAGATGACCGGCCGGGTCGTCACATCCTCCTACCCTTAAACATTTATTCGTCCTCAAATGAGCATAGAGACATACCTGAAGTAGTGAAAAGATGAGGGTAACGGCTGCGCATATCCTGCTCGCTCTCCTAGGTCGCCTCCTCGACCGGCTGGCCCCGCCATTGAACCTTCACCGATGCAATGTTCTTTGACCTCAGTTTTCTAACTTGCCTGTCCAATATTGCCACTAGTTCCTCAACATAAGATAGATCCTTGTCCAACTAGACTGAACTAAAATCTAACACGTGCGACGGATCGTTGTGACACCTCCGGAGCATCGAAACATGAAATACTGGATGAACTCCTATGAAGCTAGGAGGTAAGGCCAACTCATAAGCAACCTCCCCAACATGCCTCAATATCTCAAAAGGGCCAATAAACCTCAGACTCAACTTCCCTTTCTTCCCGAACCTCATAACGCCTTTCATAGGCGAAACCCGAAGCAGAACCCACTCTCCAACCATATAGGAAACATCACGAACCTTCTGGTCTGCGTAACTCTTCTGTCTGGACTGGGCTGTGCGGAGTCTATCTTGAATAACCTTAACTTTCTCCAAAGCATCCTGAACCAGGTCTGTTCCCAACAATCTGGCCTCACCCGGCTCAAACCAACCCATCGGGGATTTACACCGCCTACTATATAAGGTCTCATACGGCGCCATCTGAATGCTGGACTGATAACTGTTGTTGTAAGCAAACTCTACCAATGTCAAGAGCTGATCCCAAGACCCTCAAAACTCAATCACACATGCATGGAGCATATCCTCAAGAATCTTAATAGTGCGCTCGGACTGTCCGACTATCTGAGGGTGAAATATTGTACTCAACTCTACCCGAGTACCTAACTCATGTTGAACGGCTCTCCAGAACCGTGATGTGAACTGGGTATCTCTATCTGAAATAATAGAAACTGGAATACCATGCAGACGAACAATCTCCCGGATATAAATCTCTACCAACCGCTCTGAAGAATAAGTAGTACACACAGGAATAAAATGAGCGGATTTGGTCAGCCAATCCACAATCACCCAAATGGCATCAAACTTCCTCAAAGTTCGTGGGAGCCCAACTACAAAGTCCATTGTGATTCGCTCCCACTTCCACTCCGGAATCTCTATCTGCTGAAGCAACCCACCCGATCTTTGGTGCTCATACTTCACCTACTGACAGTTGAGACACCGAGCTACGAATCCAACTATATCTTTCTTCATCCGCCTCCACTAATAGTGTTGCCTCAAATCCTGATACATCTTCGCGACACCCGAATGAATGGAATACCGCGAGCTATGGGCCTCCTCTAGAATCAAATCTCGAAGCCCATCAACATTGGGTACACAAATCCGACCCTGCATCCTCAATACCCTATCATCACCAATAGTCACGTCCCTAGCATCACCGTGCTGAACCTTGTCCTTGAGGACAAGCAAATGAGGGTCATCATACTACCGCACCCTGATATGATCAAATAAAGACGACCGAGAAACAACGCAAGCTAGAACACGACTAGGCTCCGAAAGATCCAATCAAACTGGCTGGCTAAGGCCTGAACATCCATTGCCATAGGCCTCTCCGATGTTGGTAAATAAGCCAAACACCCCAAACTCTTTGCCCGGCGACTCAAAGCGTCGGCCACCACATTGGCCTTGCCCAGGTGATACACAATAGTGATATCATAGTCCTTTAGCAACTCCAACCACCTCCTCTGGCACAAATTTAGATCGTTTTGCTTAAACAAGTGCTGCAAGCTCCGATGGTCAGTATAAATCTCACAAGGAACCCCGTATAAATAATGGCGCCAAATCTTCAGGGCGTGAACAATGGCAGCTAACTCAAGGTCGTGAACAAGGTAGTTCTTCTCATGTATCTTCAACTGTCTGGACGCGTAGGCAATCACCCTACCATCCTGCATCAACACCGCCCCGAGGCCAACCTTCGAGGCATTATAATAGACTGTATAAGACCCCGAACTTGTAGGCAATATCAAAATTGGGGATGTGGTCAAAGTTGTCTTGAGCTTCTAAAAGCTCGCCTCAGACTCCTCCGTCCACTGAAATGGAGCACCCTTCTAGGTCAACCTGGTCATAGGGACTGCAATCGATGAAAACCCCTCCACAAAATGATGGTAGTAACCCGCCAACGGATCTTAGTAGCTGAGGATGGTCTGGGCCAACTATGCACGGCCTCTATCTTCTTCGGATCCACATGAATACCCTTACTCGATACCACATGGCCTAAGAATGCCACTGAATCCAACCAAAACTCACATTTCAAAATTTAGCATATAACTTCTTCTCTCTCAAACTCTGAAGCACAGTCCTCAGGTGTTGCTCATGATCTTCCCGACTCCGGGAATACACCAGAATGTCATCAATAAAGATAATGACAAACAAGTCAAGATACGACCGGAACACACTGTGCATCAAATGCATAAAGGCTGTTGGGGCATTGGTCAGCCCAAATGATGTAACAAGGAACTCGTAATGACCATACCGAGTCCTAAAAGCAGTCTTCGGGATATCTGGCTCCTGAATCTTCAACTGATGGTAACATGAGCGCAAATCCATCTTAGAAAACACTCGTGCGCGCTGAAGCTGGTCAAATAGATCATCAATACGAAGCAAAGAATAACGGTTCTTCATTGTAACCTTGTTTAATGGCGATAATCAATACACATACGCATAGAACCATCCTTTTTCTTTGCAAATAAGACAGGAGCACCCCAAGGTGGTACACTGGGTTGAATAAAACCCTTATCAAGCAATTCCTATAACTGATCCTTCAACTCAGGAGGAGCCATACGATACGGAGGAATAGAAATGGGCTGAGTGCCCGGCAATAGATCAATGCCAAAATCAATATCTCTATTAGGCGGCATGCCTGGAAGATCAGCTGGAAACACATCGAGAAAATCTCGTACTGGAACTGAAACAACTGGAGGGGTATCAATACTAACATCTCTCACATAAATTAAATACGCGTCACACCCCTTCTTAACCATATGCTGAGCTTTAAGAAAAGAAATAACTCTACTGGGAGTGTAATCTAAAGTACCCATCCACTCAACACGCGGTACACCTGGCATAGCCAGCATCACAATTTTGGCGTGACAATCAAGAATAGCATAATGGGGCGACAACCAGTCCATGCCCAAGATAATATCGCATTCAACTATGCTGGGTAACAATAAATCGGCTCTGGTCTCAAAACCACTAAGAGCAACCAATCACGACCGATAAATGGGGTCCACAACGAGAGAATCTCCCGCAGGAGTAGAAACATAAACAAGGGAACTCAAAGAATCCCGAGATATACCTAAATGCGGAGCAAAATAAGAAGACACATAAGAGTAAGTAGAGCCTGGATCGAATAGAACCGATGCATCTCTATAACAAACCAATATAATACCTGTGATGACAGAATTGGAGGTAACAACCTCAGTACGGGCAGGATGGGCATAGTATCTGGCCCGGCCTCCCCCTCTAGGGCGACCTTTACCTCCCCTACCTCCACCTCTAGCTGGCTGAGCAGGTAGGGTAGCAACTGGAGCTGTAACAATAGATTGAGAACTCTGCGGGGCATACTGTGGCTGAGAAGTCTGTGGAGGTGCACTCCTCCAAAGTTAGGGTAATCCCTAACTACGTGGCGTGTGTCACCACACTCAAAACAAGCTCTAGGAGGACGTGGCAGTGGGAACTATGCGGTACGGGTACCCCAAGACCCTTGAACACCTGAAACACTGTGTGAAATAAAAGATGCAAGCTGAGCTGGCTGACCCACAAAACCTCTACCATGCCATACTATTCCTCCAAAATAAGGACCAGTGCGTCTCTCCAGTCTACAAGGTCTCCTTACTTCCCTATACTCTTCCTCCTGACCTCGTCTGTCCTTTCTCTCCTGGACCCACCTGTCCTCTACTCGGCGAGAGGTCCTCACCACCCACTGAACTGGGACCACAAGTTGTGTCGCCATGACACCTAGAACTTGAACAATGGGAACTCGTTGCTCCGAAGTAGGGGTGGTGGAAGCCTGGGTCCCTTCCCCGATCTGTGAAGTAATTGGTACAACCTGAATTAACCCCACCTGAACTAACGTACCAAACATGCTCGAAACTGTGCAAATGTCTCCTGAAAGGCTGGAGCAGTAGTAGCAGTAGGCGCATCTGGTTCCTGGGCTCTGGCTGGAACTGCTGGTGGCTCCTCAGTGGCAGCTCGTGCGGATGCTCTTACTTTATCGCATGCGCGTCCTCGGCCTCTACCCCAGCCCCGACTTCTGGCAACTCTCGCAGAGGCACGGGTGTCTGATCATTTCAGGTAGCGCATGTCCTCACCATCGGTGAGAGAATAGAAGATAGAAGTTCAGAATTCGTGATGTCAAAAATCTCGCACGACAGGGAAATCAAATGAAGAGGAATTTTTCCTAACGATTACATATCCTCTCATAGATAAGTACAACCGTCTCCGTACCGATCAACGAGACTCTAATAAACTGGTTTGTGATCCATGACTCCTATGAACCTAGATCTCTGATACCAACTTGTCACGACCCCGATTTGCCCTCCATGAACCATCGTGACGGCACCTATCTCTACGACTAGGTAAGCCTAATTTGTGGAAGAAAAACCAAAATTTTGCGGAGATAAAAAATTTAAATGGAAATAAAGTAATAATAGTGTTTAAACGTTCCACTCGGCATACACCATGTTTAACTCGGCATACACCATGTTTAACTCTCAATACCAAACATAAATCTAAGACCCGGAAACCCATGAATCACAAGCTAAGATCAGTACTATATAGCTCTAGCTCCGGAATGTCTAATAAGAACAGAAAGGTACAGAAGGGCTAAATACTAAAAGCGGGAATAGAAAGGGACTTGTCAGTTTGTGGACGCGGCAGATGTACCTCGAACTCTCTAGAGCGGTCGCCTCCCTCAAGGATAGTAGACCTGATCAGCGGTACCTGGATTTGCACATGAAAAACATGCGTAGAAGAGGCATGAGTACACCACAGCGGTACTTAGTAAGTGCCAAGCCTAACCTCCGTTGAGTAGTGATGAGGAAGGTTAGGGCCATACTAAGATTAAATAAATATAGAGAATATGAGACATGACAATATAAGATAAGCAGTACAGTCGAAAACCTACAGTAAGAATCTACACAGGATAGTAAGGAGTACAATAACAGAAACAGAAATAATGGCAAACACCAGGAAGCACCACTCATAACAAGGATGATAACCGAGGATCTCTCAGTATCCCGAGGATCTCTTAGTATCCTCAATATATATCGGGGATCTCTTGGTATCCCGAGGATCTCTCGGTATCCTCAATGTATGCTAGGGATCTCTTGGTATCCCGAGGATCTCTCGGTATCCTCAATATATGCTAGGGATCTCTTGGTATCCTCAATATATGCTAGGGATATCTTGGTATCCCGAGGATCTCTTGGTATCCTCAATATATGCTAGGGATCTCTTGGTATCCCGAAGATCTCTTGGTATCCTCAATATATGCTAGGGATCTCTTGGAATCCCAATATATGTGCCAGGGATCTCTTGGTATCCCGCACCTTAGTCGAGATCATAAATACGTACAGGGGATCTCCCAGGATGTTGTCCCGTAGTCCCAAATTAAAAACACATAGAACTAACACAAGAATACTCAATTAAATGCAAAATGACGTACCGAATAAATAGTTAAATCATGTTTCACGTAATTCAATTAAGTCATCTTAAGAAAATAGGCAATTAAATCAACTAAACATGCTTTTCTAAACTACAACAGGCTAAATTCGGAAGTAAAGTAAAGCAGGAAAAAGGAACTCAATTAAAATACTTAAAGTAAAACCGGATTTTCAACAATTAGCTCAAGTACGCACTCGTCACCTCACGTACAAGGTATTTCAATAACCAAATATATCATATCCTAAGGGGAAGGCCCCCCACACAAGGTTAGACAAGCCACTTACCTCGACCAGCTCAAAATCAATCCAACACCACGTCTTTGCCACGAGTACTCGACTCCAAATGGCCCAAATTTATTCAATTCAATTACATAATGTAAATAACACTTCAAGTAACTGATACTACGAAGAAATTCTAATCTAAAACGCAAAATTAGGTAAAATGACCAAAATGCCACTTGAGCCCACGTCTTGGAATCAGGTAAAATTTATATTTTGAAAATCCTCATAACCTCACGAGTCCAACCATACCAAAATTATCCAATTCCAATACCATTTGGTCCTTCAAATCATCATTTTACATTTTTGAAAGATTTCACAAGTTTTCTTCCCAAATTCCATCCCAAATCGCGAATTAAATGATGAATTCAATGATGGATTCATGTACTATAGCCAAATCTGAGCTAGAATCACATACCCCGATGAATATCTTGAAAAACCTTCGAAAAATTGCCAAAATCCGAGCTCTCTAGGTCAAAATATGAAATAAAACCCAAAACTTCATATTTATAGGGCACCCCCGAATTTTCCCCACTGCGGACCGGACAAAAACGAGTGTTGTCCGCATATAACCAATGCGGTCCGCACAAAAACGACTGTTGTCCGCACAGGTTTTGACTGCAGTGATAGGCTTTAGTATTTTGGCCATAACTTTCTCTACAGATGCCCAAATTGTGATTTCTTTACCATTTAGAAACTAGACACAAAGGGATACAACTTTTGTTTTTGATTCATCCCAAAATTCCTTGTATATCAAAAAATATGAGCTTCCGAAGTAGGACTAGTGAAATTTTCCTTACCACGGACCGCACTGCATTTTGTGCGGCCGCATAGCCCCCACCGCGGACGCACTGGACTTTGTGCGGACCAAACTGGTGGGTTCCAAGGCCTGCAACTCTTCTGGACCTGCAACAGCTATGATTTTCGGCCTAAAACATCCCGGAACCTACCCGGAACTCACCCGAGTCCCCGAAACTTCAAACCAATTGTACCAACACATCCCATGACATCGTTCTAACTTGTTCAAAACTTCGGAAGGCTCACAACAACATTATATCACCAATTTAACATAGGATTCAAGCCTAAAAACTTCAAGAACTCTTAACTTATGGTTTTGATCAAAAAATCTATCAAATCTCGTCCGAACGTCCTAAAATTTTGCAAGCACGTCGCATTCAACACTACAGAGCTCCTCCAATTTTCTGAATTCCATTCCGACCCTTAGATCAAAATCTCACTATCGGACCGGAAACTTCAAAAATTCGACTCTCGCCATTTCAAACCTAAATTAGCTATGGACCTCCAAAACACAATCTGATCACGCCCCTAAGCCCGAAATCTCCCAACAAAGCTAACGGAACTATCAGATTTCCATTCCGAGACCGTCTTCACACTGTTCCGACTACGGTCAACTTCCCAACACTTAAGCTCTCATTCTGGCACTAAGTGTCCCAAAACTCCCCGAAACTCAAAATCGAACATCTCGGCAAATCCAAATAGCAAAAATAAACTCGGGAAAGCAATTAATAGGGGATCAGGGCGTTAATTCTTAAGACGACCGGCCGGGTCGTCACAACATAGTTCATGGGAAGATTACAATGTGTAAATTATGGGTTTAGAGTAAAACCTAGGTTTTTGATATAAAATGACATTTAAACACGAAATTTGTTATGGAACGTAGGAGAAATCATATTGTCACAACCCAAATCGATGGGCCGCGATGGGCACCTGGTACCTTAGTCAACCGAGTACCAACATAACGTATCTTTTCATGTCATACTATCATAAATAACTAAGACGGGGAGGCTGTCATGAAATAGGTAAAATACAATAGGTAATGCCAACTTATACATAAGATATATGGGCCTCTAAGACCTAAATAACCACGTGAACACTGAACATAGGCCGACAAGGCCATACAATCTTTTACGTACATGACATCTGTCTACAAGCCTCTAAGAATATATAATTTTCACAAAGGTTGGGACAGATTCCCGCCATACCAAACAATACACATCTAACTTATACTAACCAAACAAGAAACTTCGAAGCAAATAGAGCGCACCAACATCTTTCGCTGAGCTGATAGCCTACTTGGAGGACTCTCGACCTGTCTATTGGGACCTGCAGGCATGAAACGCAGCGTCCCCAGGCAAAAGGGACGTCAGTACGAATAATGTACCGAGTATTTAAGGTACATAAATAAGTACATAACAGATATGGAAGAAATATAGAGTAATTGACTCAACCTGTAAGTTTGGATAACTCTGCAAATCATGAAATAATTTTAGCGTCATCCGTATGCGTATGAATGTCATATCGTGCATAGGTACATGTTTCATAACATCATCAGCCTCTGAGAGCATCCCATCATATCATATCATCCATTGTGGGCAAAATCATCATCGTATACCAGCTGATCAGGTGGTGGTGCATATATAATACCATAACCTTTCTCATATCTCATATACATATATATATATATATATATATATGCGTATATAATATCATCTGGTCACGAGTCAATGTACATGAATACAATGCATGAAAAGTACGTCAATAAAATCTTTCGGAATGTCATAAGACCATTTTGCCTTTGAGTAATATCATAAAGTAAACTCTTTCAACTTTCATATTTTTCTGAGACCCATGAATAGATGATAAAATATTATGACACATGAAAATTCAAGAACATAGATATCTCTAATACTTCTATGAATAGAGTCATTCATGGAATTTGTGTTTTTGCACGTTTCGTTCGTATCGTATGGATCATGCCAAAAGAAAGAAGGGATAGCCTTAACATACCTGGAGTAGGAAAAACTCCGTATGATATTCCGTTGGAAACCTTCGTGGATTGAACTTAGAACCTAGAAATCGGATTAAGCTTTTGCGCTTTGAAATTGAGGAACGAAATCTTGCTTTGATTTGTTGAAATTTGGATGAAATTGCTTCTAATGAAGCTTTTGTATGAAATGAAATGCTTCTGCTTCAACGTCCTTGGCTTTTAAGCCAAAGGTAGATTGTGGCTTGGCCTTTACAAGGAATTCCTACTAATTTCATAGATAAGATTTGCAATTCTTATCAAGATTTTAACTTAAGTCATCATTTGGTTATTACATAGTAGTCATCTGGCAAAGTGACCAAGAGTCATCTTTTGCCATTGTGGCTTTATGCCACTTGGAAGGGTGGGTGAAGATTATTAATCTTTACCCACTTATTAGTTAATTGGGTAATATTTCGTTACCCGGTAATTAATTCATTATCCGCATAATTTAAAAATTATCTCGAATTATTTAAAATACTACTCTCTTTTAACACACCTTATACACCTTACTATCATGGCTATGGGATACTTTGTATGGTACTAGTCCATAAATACCGGGTATTTTAGCTCGAGCCGTATTTTATCCCAAAATGCCAAACTTCGACAAAATTTGTTTTCTTCGATATTACTTACCCTCTTACCTTCATGAATTTACTCATCACTTATAATCCTTATAATCCCCAAATAATCTTTTCCTTGGACTAATGTCAATTACCTTACGACAAATTCAACGTACAATACTACAGGGGAAACATCGTCGTAACTTATTACTACGAAGCATAACATCACCGTAATGTAATATTGCAGGGTGCAACATTGTCGTAACTTAATACTGCGAAGCGTAAAATCATCGTAGTGTAATACTACAAGGTGCAACATTGTCGTAACTTAATACTGCGAAGCGTAACATCATCGTAATGTAGTACTGCAAGGTGCAACATTATCGTAATATAATACTGAAGGACGTAACATCATAGTAATATTGCGGGCACAACGTAGTAAGGAATTTTTCGTAAAATAACTTCTGCAAAAAGCTATTAAGATACGCACCCTCAAAAATTGAAGAGAATCAACTTGCTTAGAGTTATGAATTTGTGTTTTTCGTAAGGATACATCCAACCCAAAACAACTTCCAATTAAATGCCAACCCAAATCAAAAGATACCAAATCTAGCATAAGCCAAACAAGGTCCACCAAAAATAGAACCAAAAAGAATGAAACTTTGTTAGAAGAAGTACTTATTAACATTCTGTTTGTACAAACTATCATTTTCATATTTTGGATCTCACTAACTCTTGTGTTAAGGGTTTTGTACAAAAAATAAAAGGGCTGACTTGTACAAAATCAAAGTACTCTCATCTTCACCTGCAGTCGAGAAGTAGCAAATTTAGAAAGAGGAAAAGAGATGTCACAACCCAAAATCTGCTGGTCGTGATGGGACCTAACCCAACCCTCTAGGTAAGTCAACTAATAACTATCCAGTTCAATAATGCTAATAAGTCAATTAAACAAAATAAATTATTTGGATCTATTACATTTCTCAAGGACTGGTAGTACAAATCATGAGTTTCTAAGAATAGAGTTTACAAAGCTGGTATAAAATAAATATATCTTTTGTTTGAAAAGTACATAAACAGAGTTTTTATAAATCTACAACTACCATGAACAAGAGGCCGCATACAATAGGAACACAGGTACACCTTCTAATCCATCAATCATTGAACGCAACAACATCGGCATTTGGGATCTTCACGCAATGTGCAAGAAGTACAGTATGAGTACAACCGACCCCATATACTCAAAAAGTAACAAACCTAACCTTAGGTTGAAAGCAGTGACGAGCTGGAACATAGGTCGGGTCCAACACCAATTGTCGCGCCCCCTTCTTCCTTGCGGAGTTCGGATTGGGAACACCTCATTTTCTTTTGGGAATTGGGTACGGAATTTAAAGAGTAACCACTTAACGGATTTAAGGTGCGCTAGGGCACCTAAAGCAAGTAACTCATAAAACCTTGCATTACCAGAAATTGGGTAAGGGCTCGAAATAACCTTGAGAGGAAGGTGTTAGGCACCCCTCGTAGTCCATAACGGTAGGTTCCGGCCGAACTCAAATTATGTGAATTAGTCTTGTAAACATATAATGCAAATTAGACAAATGGACATTATTTTTAAAACAAGGAGTAAAGAGGGGTCCTAAGTTTTTTAGGCTACAGGATCACTTCTGTAAAATGCTTGGTAATCGTCCCCAAGTTGGGGTGCTACACATAGCATTAGCGCACAGGTCATCATATCCTTTACTACCCAATTACCCTCCCCTTAGTGGTTACATAAGCAATTCTAATTAAACGTACTATATGCGTGCATTACCCGTCCCTTCCTTATGGCCCTGGAAGTGTTTAAGACCTCTAATTAAGGCAGTTCTAGACTCTCCTAATGTGTTTAAAAGGAGAAAATCTAAGCGACAAGCAAAGACAAATAGGATATTCACATAAAGGGGCAATTAAAGGCTCACTTTTACCTCCTCACACAAGCAAACAATAGCACGTCTCAAACAACAAGACTTCAGATATTCAGAAAGGTCCTAGAGCAGGGTATCTAAGGGAGCATGACAAGCAGAATATATTTAGCATTATGTCAAAGCGAGGTAATAAAGACCTAATCAGTTTGCCTACTAATTTTAGGACCTGTTGAATCTAGGGAGTTCACAATCAATTAAGCAAATCACATTTTTACCACTTGCAGGATTTTAATTACATACATGCTTGCCTAGGCGTAGATCTGAGATGTCCTATAACATGATATCAAACTGTTAACCAGAATTCTAATAACCAATTTAAAACTAGCAGTTTGAGTTCATAATGCCCTATAAATATGTTGTCTAGGTGCGGAACATTACAGGACTGTTTTTGTACACATTTATCTCTATAACATGATATCTGGGCTTTGGGCCTGCTTTTTAACTTATTTTTATCTTTTTATGGACGTAGTAATTACTGATTTTATACGATGTAAGCGTGGTATTAAAGCGAATGTAATAACAGTCCTAAAACATGATTTCTAATACACATAAGAGAATGAATGTGTTTATTAGGCAGGATTAGCAGCTTAGTGACAGAATTTCTAAGTGGTCATGATTATGCAGAAGTTCAGAATTTTTCAGAACAAATGAATGCGCCTATAAACATGTTTTATAATATACCAAATAATCCTAAGAGCATGATTTCTAATGCAGGTAAATAATCCTAAGAACATGATCTCTAATTCAAGTAAATGGCCATAATAAACCTAAGGACATGATTTCAAGAAGTCCTCCCTTTTATTGATTTCCCCAATACATGTTTACAAGAATTATTATTACATACCATATGAATTACAGAAGGAACAAACTATGCTATAGGGAACCTGAATAGATGCCCAAAGTGAACCTGGAAATTCCGGGTCTTCAAACAGTCCAAAATACCATAATCTCATAGTGTCCAAGATGAAGTATCCTGGTGCATCATAGTTCCCAAGGGCCTCAGGTACCCCGGGAAATGCTCACACCAAGATCCTTTTAAATGGAGAAGTGGTTATGTGTAGTGTGGAAGGGTCAGCCCTAGTGTGCCAGAGTTAGAAGGAATCTCATGAATTCCTAGGCAGTACGCACACTGGAGGGGCAGAATCTTAAGTAATCTAGGAGTAGGAGTGAGAGTGATTGACATAGTTGGAATAACCTTAGGAAAATAGTGTAAAAGTAAAACGTTTAGGAGTGAAAAATACTTTAGGAGTATAAATAGTTTAGAAAACATATTAGGGGTGAAAACATATTGAAAACATTCTGGGAAAAGAAAGGTTCAACAAACAACAACATCGTGTTGCCCAGATTCAACTTCAGTTTGTTAATTAACTCTAGGTGAGGACAAGCAATTTTGAAGATAGGAATCAGGGGTTGGAAACATAGGAAGCTTCAATCAGAAACACATAAATAGGATACGAGGGAGAGCATATTGAACAACAAGTACATAGAACAAGAAGGGATTGATTGACAACCAGAAACCAAATCATAGCATTCATTAGAACATAGACTACTGATTTAGAGTCGTAACAGGAAAGTTATACTTGATGCTAAAGTAGTAATAGATAGTAAAGCACAGAGATTGAATGTACGAATAGTCATGCTGAGGACAGAGGTCTACTACACAGAATTTTTCATGACAATTGAAGTTAATTAGATAACATAAGAGTCTGAGACACAAAATAACCATGCTGGTTAGAGGAAGTAAAAAGGAAATATGGAAGTACTTAAACTAAAATAAACATGCTGACTAAGACAATAAACAAGAAGAGTGAAACTTAGAAATGCTGATCAGGCAGTAAACAGAGTTAACTAGGCAATAGTTACACTAGTACATAAAAGACATAACCTTTGCAGAAACGAAGCAACAAGGAGCACATAGATTTTAACTTCATAATGACATTGAGGTAGGAACATACCAGTTAAAGAAGCAGAAACAGAAGGTAAAGTAGGCAGGATTCAACAGTTCAGCCTTGGCTTTCAGCCAACTAGACAAGCAATGAACACAAGTAGCAGAGAGAGAGATGAGAGAAAGTTTATATGTATGTGTGTTTGAACTATTGTTCATATGTTTGAGAGGTAGAATGAGAGTGTATATATAGCACATAAGGAGTAGAACAAATAAGGTAAAGAGAATCAGAGTTCAATCAATTAAGGATCAATCAACCAATCGCAGAATCAATTTCTATATGAAAGTCCGGAAAAGACCCCTTTAATTGGGGAATTGTCAAATAACGGTCATAACAGGTGGTTCAATTAAGGCAATGAATCAAAATCATACCATGTATGGAGTAATTAAAAATTCCCAAATTACTGTCTACTAATTAAGGCAAGTAAGAAAAATAGGGAAGCATGTCACAAATAACGAAGCCAGTAAAATCCCAGCACACTGATTTTAATAGAGCAATTAATAGGAAACAATTGGTAAAAATCTTTGAACAGTACTGATTTTATAGGAAAAAATTATTTGAATCCTTAAATAGAAATCAACCAAGTAAGAATCCCAAAGGGTTCTGATTTTAACAAGAAAGAAGATCGTTCAGATCCTTAACAGAAATCAATCAAGTAAAAACATTCCACAAAATACTGATTTTAACAGGGAAAAACATTTAGGTCTCTAAATAGAATAAGTTAAAACGACTGGCTCACGGAGATAAACACAATAGCGAAATAAAATCGAAGAAATCAGTAAAACACACCGAATCCTCTAGGGTTTGATGATGCATTCGAAAATTAGTCAAGATAGTGAAGAAATAATTAATAAAACACTGAGAAGTTAGAAAATCATTGAAGAAAAGTCTGGGATGAACCCTAATTTCAGAAAGAGTAAATGAAGTCGAACAATTAATTAAACCAAGAGATTTTTAAAGGAAAACACCCAATAATACTCAAATCACTTCAGATCTATAAAGCTTTGAGAAGATTTGAACAGTAGTGAAACTAGGGTTTTCAGAAAATAGTAGAGATAAAGAGAATCGGTCGAAAACCCATGGATTCATGCTACAAACAAGAGGAAACCCATACTCACAAACGAAAGTGGCCTGAGATAGGCCGATAAACAACTTTCAAGCCAGAACAGGTTGCATTTCCATGAGATCTTCTCAAGGACTCATGAAATCAAACAGCCAGAGGGTATAGGAGACCGGTGGTGGTCGGAGAATGCACGACAACACCATATAAGGGAGGTTCCCACCGGTGATGGAAATTAGGGTTAGGGTGAGTTGAGAGAGAATTGGAGGGGTGAGGGAAATGGATAACGGCGGAATGAGAAAAATTATTAGGGTTTGGGGTCATTTGGAATTAAAAAGGAAAGAATAAATGGTGGTCATTGATCTCTGTAATCAACGGCCAAGATTAGAAGGGTTTGGGGCAGGGTAGAAGTCTTTAGATTTTGGGCTGGGTAAATTTGAGCCTGGTTTTTAAATGAATTGGATTGGGGGGATATAATTTTGGGTATAAATTAGGGGATATTTGTTAAATACTCATAAAAATAATTTTAAAAATAGCTAATTAAATGATAAAAAAAATAATTTTGATGCATAAAGGTGATTTAAAATAATTACTTACTATTATAAAAATATAAAAAGTCATTTTCTGTGTAGATAAGATAGTTATGCATATATAGGGGCTATATTTTGAAAAATATGCAATTATAGTCTTTAAAATGCAAATATAATTATAAAAAATGCAATTAAAATATTTTAACACCCATATGAACATTATGAGGAATAGTTTTGAACATTTATGTAATTAAAAAAATGCAAAAATAAATAAATTTAGGGCCTTTAAAAATTGTAGAAATTTTTTGAAAACACTTATGCATGTTTTGTAAATGTATGTACAATATTTTGAAAGTGTGTATGCACATTGTAAAATATATGAGGGAAATATTGGGTATCAACAACTGCCCCTCTTTACCCGAGAAGGATGAAAGAGTTTTCAGGTAAAGAAATGATGACCGATTTTGATTGAATGGGTGTTTTGAAAAAATAGAGGCCAAACCCTGGTCTCTGAGTTGCCTACATATCCCTAGTTTTACAAGAATCAAGCCATGTGTAGTTCTGGACCCACCGATGAATGAAATCAGTGGAATTGTTATAGGAATGGTAGTATGTGGATAGAGTTATGATTGTGGGTCTAGAGTGTAACGAAGGGATTATAGGGCAGATATATGGATATCACAGAGTAAGGTGGGTAATTGATGGGAATCGGTTATAATGGCAAAGTGAAAATGGTATGAGCGGAAATCGGAGTGAAGGCTACCTCCTGGATTACCTGCAAAACATAAAACACAATGCATATGAGTATATAGATGATGCAAATTCCCTTTTGATCATAAAAGATTATCTTTGGACAGTGCGGATGACGTCCTGGGCCATGAATTGTGAGATAGGAGATTCGCAAGCCATGAAACGATGTTCTCTGGCCATGGGGATGTTGCCTTTGAACCATGACGCCTTTGAATAATGATGTGCAAGCATTGAGAGATCCTCAGGCTATGACATGGTGTCTTTAGGCTATGAGTATGATGCCTTCGGACTATGACGCCTTTGGACAGGTTGGCTATATGTCATCCCATGAAGTGCTGAGATATGATACTGAAAGTGATAGCAAGACAAAGCTTAGTCTTGCACGGAGTTTGAGGGCAGAGCTTAGCCCAAGAGAAGAAGATAGTGCCAAGAATAGAGCAACATTTATGTAGGGATGGACAATGCTTAGTCCAATGAGAAGGCAGTGCTTAGCCTTATGCAAATATGGAGGCAGGGTTTAGCCTCATGCAAGATTTGAGACAGGACTTAGTCTCATGCAAAGAGAAGGCAATGCTTAGCCTTATGCAGATGAGAGGAAGGGCTTAGCCTCATGCAAGATTGGAGACAGAGCTTAGTCTCATGCAAAGAGAAGGCAATGCTTAGCCTTATGCAGATGAGAGGCAGGGCTTAGCCTTATACAAGATTGGAGACAGAGCTTAGTCTCATGCAAGGAGAAGACAATGCTTATCCTTATGCAAATATGGAGGCAGGGTTTATCCTCTTCCACTTTCTTTTTCTACTATACAGTTACTCCAGTACTCACATGTTAATCCGTGTTATGTTTTCCTTACACTTTTACTATATATTATTACCGTTGAGTTCTTTGATTTTTGGTTTACTGAACTCTGTTTGTGTTCTTGCTAAGCATGTTTCATCTACTTTTGTTTAAGTTCGTATCCTCTCTTCTCTTCTGAACTTGCTTAAGCCCCGACTTTTCTAAAAAATGTTCTTTTATGCTCTTAAATCGGCTTTCTTGCTTTACGTTTCAAACCTGCTATCATCCCTGTTTCAATGACTTGCTTTCTCACTTTCATGTCGGATTCAATTTTGAAACCCTAGGATTTGGGGGTTTCCTTTGATGATTTTGATTTTTTGTGTTCGAGTTGAGGCTCCACTTTTGGACCCTGAACTCTCAGACTCGCTATGAGTCTGCAAATTGAACCTGCATCTCGTTGCTTATGATTTTGGACTTCTCTTCAATTAAACCCTCTTCTAAATAATTTGACAGCCTCTTCTTGATTCATATATTTGTGTGCTTTATATATGAGAACTCTTCTTTCAAAGGTTCTTACTAACTCATTGATTGATTCTGAAATCATCTAATGGGGTTTGATTGATTGTCACTGATTTTCTTTGATTGAACCTCCTTTACCTTTTCTTGACTTGGTTCATTCGAATTGAGCTTGTAATTCTGATTTCTTGGCTATTAATTGATTTTCTTTCCTTAAATGTTACAGCCATGTACTCAAGACCCTGTCCTTAAATAGCCTTTATGTATTTACCCCTTTTGTGCTACTTTGAAAGGCTTTAATCAAAATTCTTTCCTTAATTATCTTCTACCCATTTGAGATCAAATCCCTTAACTGAAGGGAAATTCTATGTGATTGATGGTAAACTATTTTCTTACCTTTCTTACTTGCTTCTCTGCACTATAAAAGGGACTACCCTTCCACATTTTTGACACAGACACACACTGAAATACACAAGAACAAAAACACTTTCTTGCAATACTGTTTTAAATTCGGCTTTGCTTGAGATCTTTTGGAACTGCTGTTTACAACTTGGTTCTCTCAAGGCTACTTTTTCTTACTTATTTTCTTTGAAACTGGTATGTCCTTTATTTAATTTTCTTCCTCACCTTTATGTGCTTCAGACTGTTGTTTACTCTACTGCCTATGTTCAGTAATTTGTGTTAAATATTTTCCTTCCTTGCTTCTATTTCTGTTATGAATCCTCTACCCCTATCCCCTTCTATGTGCTGAGTTAAGTTCTTGGCCTGACAGTATCCTAATTACTGTCCAGGCCTTGGCTTTATCCACAATGGATCCTAACTCTCAATGCTTGAACAGCAGGCTGGTCAGGGGTGTGCCAGCATCCCGATTGCTGGGCATGACCACTAGCTTGCCCTGTCTCTCTTTGATTTCCTACCCCCTTGTGCACTTACACCTATTCCTAGAATCTTAAGTTCTGCCCCTCTCTCTTGAGCCTTGCTTTGGGACCTTGAGTTCCCTCTGAACTTGGACATCTGAGAGCTGGCATTTCCACACTGTACTATAATCTAAATCAGCAATATATTTGGTGTGTAAGCACAGCTTGGAGTTCCTGAAACTCCTTGGATCTCTGAAACACCCCAGATAAGAGAAAGCTTTGGAAATCTGGATGTCGGAAATGGTTCAATTTCATATTGTTAGACACTAAGTCTGAATTAGGCTGCTCGGATGTAGTTGTGATTTCTGATGTACTTTTAATTTCTGTCTTATTTTTATTGGCCTGTAATAATTTGTATAAACTCTTGGGGATTTAGTGAAAAGGGAGGGGGTTACTTTATGCACAAAGGGTAGAGATCATGCCTATAGGATTTAATTTTTTTATCTATGCAATCTCACAAGTAGAAACCATGCTTATAGGATCTAACTTTCTGATTTCTGCAACTATGCATATAGATACCATGTCTATAGGGATGTGCATTTCTGCATTTATAATGACATTAGGCAAACCGTTAGGTTTAATGATAAGCCAGCATATAGATATCATGTTTGTAAGGCTGTTAACGTTTGAAAGGTATTAAAATCAGTAACTTGTAGAGATCAGCCTATAGGAACTTCAAATCGGAATTGTTTCACTCATCTAAAACAGTACTGACCCTTTTGCTAAAACAAGCGACTTTCTGCACATTTTCTTAACCCTTAAAACTTTTCTTGCAACCAAACCAGTGCATCTTTTTCCTTCTTGATAAATATTTTCAAGTCGGTGCATATTTTCTGGAAACTTACTGCTTTCCTAATAATTTGACAAACATTTTTCAAATAAATCTGAATTCACTTCTTTATACTTATCTGATAAACCTTTTGAATCAGTCTGCAATTTAGTTCTTTTGTTAAAACTCGGCAATTCTTTTTCTTAAACAAGTATGTTTTCTGAAACTCGTTTTAAACCATGTTCTTTGTATTAGGTCTGCAATCTTTTCTGAAACTTATTATATTCTGCAACTCCTTTACAATCAGTAGTTCTGTCCCACATTTAAGGTAAAGTTGACTAATTAAAGTGGCTCAGTCTTTGACAACTGCATTCGAGTGAGCCATAATGTGCACTTCCTGTCTAAAAGTATGCGTTGAATCAGTCCGCTTATCGCTTTAATTTTAAAGACCAAACCAGTACATGCGAGACATGCTAAACTCTATGGCTTATCTTATTTAAGGGGGTTTGCTTGAGCCTTACTTGCTTATCTGCCTCCACTTTTACTTGTATTATGTGTTTTGATTGACGCCTTAGTATTTTGTCCTTTGAAACTCTCAAAAGGCCCTAAATCCCTTTCCCTTTAGGATTAGTAGTCCTAAATGCCTTCGGGACTGATAGGAGTGGGACGGGTACTAGCATGCAATAAGTAACAAAACTTTATGCGCTTTAATACCTTAACGGGGTGGGAATGGTAGACTATGTATATGATGACCGGTGCGCTAATATCACGTGCGACCTCTCTTCTGAGGAGTGATCGCTGGGTATTGCATTGAAGTGATCCTAGGACCCTCCCCCCCCCCCCTTTATTTGCTTTCATCTTTTCTTGTAAAATTATTCAAATCTCTTTTTTTAAAATGTTTGCCCTCTCTACTTGCCTTCAAAAGTTTTCAACCTAATTACAATATTATATGCTAATCCTTATTTGAGCCTTGATTGTTTACTTGTAAAGTCACAATTGTAACATGGTCGGGACCACACTAGTGGATCTTGAGGGATGCCTAACTCCTTCCCCTCGAGATAATTTCTAGCCCTTACCCGAACTCTGGTTTTCCAACTCAAACTCTTCTAAAAAAGTGTCCTAATGCACTATAATCATTATGTGGAAACTCTTCAAATTCCAAAACCCAATTCTCGAAAGGGAATAGAGTTATCCTTCCCAATGTCGTATACCCGATTTCTGACCCCACGGTTAGAGAAAAAGGGGGCGTCGACAGTATGGCGACTCTGCTGGGGAGATCTTCTTTAGGCTTTTACCATTGCATGTTGTTTGTGACTTTACTATCTCATTAATTGCTTTATTTACTGTCTTTTATTCTTTCACTACGAAACTGACTTGGCTCTTCATGTCTTTTCTTTCCTTTAACTGCTTTCCTTTACTGCTTTATTTCAATACTGTTGTGATTACTGCAATTATTGTAATCATTTATCTTATGAACGTGGAAATACATGTCAATTTGTTTCATTCTTGTAAACTGCATCTTCAACATCATATTCCACTCGTGCCAAACAAATACCATAGCAACACTTATAATGAGTGGTTGCGCTCTTTCAATATTATCACCCTTTAAATTCGGCAAAGGCGTATTTGTGGTAAAACCAGTCGATCAGCGGTGCAGTCGACGATTCCGTGCCTTTCCCTCTTGAGTTGTCCACTCAAGGGTACCTGTCTAATACCCTGATAGAAATCTTACTCTGTCTAACTGTGCATGCATCATGGTCAAACCTAGCCGAGTCAGTTATGTTGTCCATATAATGACTCATTAAGATAGCCTTGTCCAAAGTTCATCGGGTTTCCCTGAAACCCAAACGGACACCTACATGTTCTGTGCATTTATTTGGAGAACTAAATGCTTTTTATGCTAATTATTGGTTTAAATAGTCGAGTCTGGCGGGGTGAGGGTCTAACACTCTGTTTTGCAGAAAATGAGGCACGAAGTCCCCAGATTTGGCATGGTAACCAACATTCATCCAAGGCTGCTAAATTGGTGGGAAGATCTCCACTCCAGTTATCAGACACTCGTCCGCAAATACTTAGGGAATCTGCCTTCTCTTCTAGAAATCCAGCCTGACAACAAAATCATAGAGGCTGCAACTCTGTTCTGGGATAGTGATAGGTCCGTGTTCCGCTTCAGGGACCTTGAAATGACTCCTTTGCTCGAAGAAATAGGAGGCTTAGCTGGTATTCCTTGGGAGACTCCGGGTTTGCTTATGCTAGAGAATCGCAAGGGTAGGGGTTTCCTTATGATGATGGGACTGAAGAAGAACCCAGACTTGACCTGTTTGAAAGACTCCTACATCCCATTCGACTATCTGTACGAGAGGTACGACCATAGCAAGTCATACCGCACCTACTTAGATGAATTTACCCTCACAGAAGGGTCTTCGTATTCATGTTTTATTTCCTAGGGATGATAGTGTTCCCTATGAAGAAGGCTAGGATCCACACCAGACTGACCATGGTAACCAAGACTCTGATGGAAGGAATTGGCGGATAGCCTTTCAGTATAGTGCCCATGATCGTTGCTAAGATATACCGGGCTCTGGACAACTGTCAGCGAAAGGCCAGTTATTTTGAGGGGTGCAATTTATTACTTCAGCTCTGGCTCATGGAGCAACTCCAGAAAGGAGAACACCGACAAGAGATCTTACGCAGAGACTGGGATGATCACATTGCCTTCCACCAGCCCAGGCGTATGAATTATATGCCTAATATGTTCGCTCAGCCAGAGGACGCTGGAAGATGAGTGGATTTATTTGAGAATCTTAAAGAAGACCAGGTACAGTGGATGGTCGAATGGTTCCCTACGGAAGAATTCATTGTTCGATCCCGAGACGCACCATTTTTCATACTCATTGATCTAAGAGGAACTTATCCCTACTTTCCCCTCTGAGTCATGAGGCAGGCTGGAAGAAAGCAAATCATACCAAGGGTCGACAAAATGTGTCACTTTAGGGCTGATTTCCAAGACGAAGATAGCCCTCACAATTACCAAGCTCAACACATGTGGCATTGCAAGCTCGTTTTGGGGAAAGAATCTATTGAGCCAGACAGGTATCACGCTGGTTGCGTGCCACACTATTCGAGTTGGTTGGAAGATAATCATAATGGTATGGGTCAGCCCGGGTTCATTCACGGACACAGAATCATCGACGAGAAAGATGAAGCACGGGTTAAGTACAATCAACTATGCAAGAGGATTCGAGAGTGTGAAAGTGAGCATCGGGAAATACAAGAAGCCCATCAAAAGTTGATTGAGGAATGGAAGGATATGATTGTCAGCGCCAACAAGCGACTAGGGTATTTGGAGCGGGGTCTAGTGGAGCTAGAAGGAAAGTTCCTCAAGAGGATTGAAGATTGTCGAAACGCTGAAGGGAATGCAGGCAGACATTTGGCCCAAGCTTATCTGCTGCTAGGACTGCACGAGCTGGTGAAGCTGTTCGAGGGGGATAAAGATACTGAATCTGGGGATGGTCCTTCTGGGACCAAGTAGTTAGGAGTCTTTTATTTTTCTTTTAATGATGTAATAAGGCCGATGGCCATTAGTGACATTTTTACTTTCCGCTATTTTAGTGTCGTTTTAGGATTCGTCTTATTTTTGTCAATAAAATAAGGCATTTAGCATCATAAGTTCTCCAAATTAATTTGTCGCTAGACCTACCTCGGGCATAACGAGGCACCCAAATTAGGACGCGATTTATATTCTTGCACAATGTGTTTAAATACTGCAACATTTTTCCTCATAATCCGCACTAACTTGTTACCTTTTTTGTTTTTCTTTTATTATTATTCCCCTCCCCAAAGGTTAGTTCGTGAATTCTGGCACCATCATCATATAGTACGATATCCAATGCTCAGACAGCAACTGGTCCATCAGAACCACCAGGGCCCGAAAAGCTTCGGGGTAGCAAGGCTAAACAAAAGCACCATGCATCACATTTTACTTTTTACTAGCTGATTTTATTTCCGCATTGTCTTTAATTCTGAAAAGAGCTCTGATATTCAAAACAATTACGAATTTAATTGAAGCATTTCAGTTTATTATATATATCGCTCTTATTGTTTTTCTATCATTCACTTTATTTTACACATCATTACTATTACTTGCCTTGACGATGAACCAACGATTGTGACTTGCAACAAAACAACGCAACAAACGGATACGGACTCAGAAGAGGATGATATACCAGAAGAGGTCGTCAGAGCACAAAGACAGAGTTTCAGCACGTCCCCAGAGTCCAAAACGAGTTTGGTGATGCACTAGCTACTTTATCGTTCATGATCCAGCATCCAGATACAAATTTCATTGATCCCATCCCAGTAAAGATTCATGATCAACCAACTTATTGTGCCCACATTGAGGAATAAGTGGATGGAAAACCATGGTTCCATGACATCAAGGAGTACTTGGCAACAGGGGAATATCCAGGACTTGCCAACGCTACTCAGAAGCGCACACTTCGTAGGCTATCCAACAACTTCTTTCACAGTGGAGGAACCCTGTACATGAGGACTCCCGATTTGGGTTTACTAAGGTGTGTCGAAGAAAAAGAAGCATCCAGGCTATTGGACGAAGTGCATGCAGGGACCTGCGGGCCACACATGAATGGTTTTGTCTTAGCAAAGAAGATACTCTGAGCAGGGTATTTTTGGATGACTATGGAAACAGACTGTATCCAGTATGTTCGCAAATTCCATCGCTGTCAGATACATGCAGATATGATAAAGGCGCCTCCAAGCGAGCTTACTACAACAAGCTCACCGTGGCCATTCGCCGCTTGGGGAATGGATGTTATCGAACCTATTGAGCCTGCCGCATCAAATGGGCACAGGTTCATCTTAGTGGCAATCGATTATTTTACCAAATGGGTCGAAGCAGCATCATACAAGGCGGTCACTAAGAAGATAGTGGCGGGTTTCGTGCGCCACCGCATTGTTTGTCGGTTCGGAATTTCGGAATCAATCATCACCGATAATGGTTCCAATCTCAACAGCGACTTGATGAAAGCAATGTGTGAAATTTTCAAGATCAAACACAAGAACTCTACAACCTACAGGCCTCAGATGAATGGAGCTGTGGAAGCAGCCAACAAGAATATCAAGAAGATACTAAGGAAGATGGTCGAAAGGCACAAACAATGGCATGAGAAGTTATCATTCGCCTTATTGGGGTACCGTACCACAGTCCGCACATCGACCGGAGCAACTCCCTACATGCTGGTTTATGGTACAGAGGCGGTCATCCCCGCCGAGGTAGAAATTCCCTCCTTAAGGATCATACAAGAAGTAGAGTTGGACGATGCAGAATGGGTAAAAGGTCGCTACGAGCAGTTAGCCCTTATAGATGGGAAAAATATGAATGCGGTTTGCCACGGTCAGTTGTATCAGAACAGAATGTCCAGAGCTTTCAACAAAAGGTTTAAGCCAAGGAAGTTTACACCGGGGCAGCTAGTGTTGAAGAAAATATTCCCACATCAAGATGAAGCCAAGGGGAAATTCTCTCCCAACTGGCAGGGTCCATACATGGTTCACCGGGTTCTAACTGGAGGAGCCCTTATTCTTGCAGAGATGGATGGAGAAGTCTGGCCGAAGCCAATCAATTCAGATGCAGTGAAACGATATTATGTGTAACCGCTTATGATTCCCTTAATGATGTAATTTGAACTACGCCTGACCTGATTCCCGTTTAAGAGGGGATACGTAGGCAGACCTATGGGTTCAGTCATAATTTAATAAAAATTCTATTTTTCCCCGCTATTGGAACTGGGGCAGAATTTTGAGGAGGACCCTCAAAATTTTGAAGTTAATTTCAGTCCATGCATCGCCAGAAGCGCCAGCCCAGTAAACTGGGATGGAATTTTGAGGAGGACCCTCAAAATTCCGAAGATGATTTTTTAGTCATTCAGCACAGCCGTCAGAAATGTCCGCTCAGCAAACTGGGGTAGAATTTTGAGGAGGATCCTGAAAATTCCGGAGCAAAAGAGGTTGTAATGTTTGGAACCACATCGCAGTCGTTGGTTCATCTAAAGAAAACTATTTTCGATTATATATTTACTAAAGCATGCATAACTATTATCTGAATTGCTGTTGTTTAGCGACGCTACCCCAATGACACACAACGTCAAGAGCCCGGGGAAGACGAACTAACCTTTCCCCTCACAGAACTCACGATTTTCTTTGGATGCAGGCACTCGACTTGCAATATCGTCAGGTATATTTATGTACGCATACTTTCCCAAGAATGCAACTTCTCAGAATCATCACTTTCCCGCAATTGCTATCCGTACACAATCTCCCCAGTAGTCATATTGTCGTAATCGGCTATCAGCTAAGAGATCTCACTACTAATAATCCTTTTACATTCTTGCATTGCATAAGGCTACCTTTCTGCCTTCCGAGGTTAAGCTCTACCTCCATCTGCATTTCCTGTATTGCATAAGGCTACCTTTCTGCCTTTCGAGACTAAGCTCTGTCTCCATATGCATCTTGCATAAGGCTACCCTTCTACCTTCTGAGACTAAGCATTGTCTTCATCTGCATTTCTCTGCATTGCATAAGGCTACCTTTCTGCCTTTCGAGACTAAGCCCTGTCTCCATCTACATTTTGCATAAGGCTACCTTTCTGCCTTTCGAGACTAAGCTCTGTCTCCATCTGCATTTTGCATAAGGCTACCTTTCTGCCTTCCGAGGTTAAGCTCTACCTCCATCTGCATTTTCGGAATTGCATAAGGCTACCTTTCTGCCTTTCGAGACTAAGCCCTGTCTCCATCTGAATTTTGCATAAGGCTACCTTTCTGCCTTCCGAGGTTAAGCTCTACCTCCATCTGCATTTCCTGCATTGCATAAGGCTACCTTTCTGCCTTCCGAGGTTAAGCTCTACCTCCATCTGCATTTCCTGCGTTGCATAAGGCTACTTTTCTACCTTTCGAGGTTAAGCTCTACCTCCATCATCATCTGCATAAGGCTACCTTTCTGCCTTCCGAGGCTAAGCTTTGTCTCCATCCTGCATGACTGAAATATCGCCACTTTATTTTTTCTTGCACGGCTGAAATATCGCCACCTTTTACTTATGTCTTGCATCGGCTGAAAGATCGCCACCTGCTGCATTTCATGGGCTGAAAGAGCGCCAAATTGTCCAAGGGTGTCATTGTTCGGAGGCACCATTTTCATAGCACGAGAACGCCATGCCATGGCCTGAGGACCCCATTTTATCTTTTGCACATCATTATTCAAAGGCATCATGGTTCAGCGGCACCATTCTCATAGCCCGAGAACATCATTTCATAGCCTGCGAATCTTTTATTATACGCTTCAAGGCCCAGGACGTCATGGTTTGAGGACGTCATCCTAACCGTCCAAAGACAACATTCATGGTCCGATGGGAACTTACATCACGTTTAAATTTATGCACAATATATGTTGGTATTATTCATTTGCAGGTACACCGGCTATCAACAACCGCCTCAGTAGGAGCGATCCCGCTCCAGTTCCCGCAGCCTATCAGACTTCAACCACTTTTCTCAACCAAACATCGTGTCCGTTCTTTTCAAAATCTCCATCGGCATATCCCGTCAATGGATCCTGAACTACACGTGGCCTGATTCCTGTAAGACCAGGGATATGTAGGCAGCTCAGGAACCAGAGCTCGGTCAAAACATTTCAAATCGTTTCTTTTTCGGGCAAAATTGGTCATCGTATCTTTATCCGACAACTCTTTCATTCTTCTCGGATAAAGAGGGGCAGCTGTTGATACCCAATTTTTCCCTAAGTATTTTTTACACTCAAAATACTTTCGAAATAACATATATGTGCATACATAAGCGTGCCCAAGTATTTTGGTATTTTTGCCAAATTTCTAAAGACTTTCAAAACTAATTTATTATCTATTTTAGCAGTGCAAAAATTCAATAATTATTCCCAAAAATATCATTTTGGTGAATAATTTATTTATTTTTTATATTTACACCAAAATATAATTAAGGTGATTTTTTGTATATTTTTACAAATTTATTTGATATTTAAAAGCTAAATTGCATGTAATTGCAATTATAGCCTATTTTACAATTAACAACATTTCATTATTATTAAATTATTTTCAGTATTTTTAAATTAATACTTATACCTTATTAATTAGTTCAATGCTTTTAATCTGTTTTAAAAATCTTTTTAATTATTTTATATAAAATAAAAAGGGAAGAAATGGCCGTTTAACATTTAGCCTCATTTATTTCAATTACAGCCCCTTTTATATTTCAATTTTAACCACCATTTGACCCAATCCCAACCCCAACCGGACCGGCCCACTTTTTAACCTGACCCAACCCATAACCCAATCTAAATGACCCTACCCGATTCCCACCTACCCTTCCAAATCTGGACCGTTGATCATTTAAGATCAACGGTTATAACCCACCCTTCCATAATTAAAACAAACGACCTACACTAATTCCTTCATTTTCCACCTGACCCGCCGCCTTTGAATCCCAAACGCTCTCCGACTCTCTCAAGGCTCTTCGGAACCCTAGCCTCCTCCCACCGTGTTTTCACCGGAATCCATGGCTTCTCAGGCCATGGACAACCTATATTCACCTCCTCCGGCTCTTGCATGCCTGATGCTCGAAGGTTCGAAGCTAGACCTCGAAGGTCTTCGCTCAGACCTTCACCGATTCGAAGATTCCGGCCATCTCCGACTTTGCTCCGGTGGCTCTTGGTCTTCTGAGCCTGTTTCTGACCTCATCCGACTTAGATCAGACCTGTTTCCAAGCCTTTATCATTTCTAGGGTTTCTCCGAAACCCTAAGTTATTCGAGGTTCTTTCTCTATTTGTTTGCTTAGATCTATGTTGTATCTATGCTTTATTTGACATTTTAAAAGGTTTTCCCCAGATTTTCTTTTTAAAATCGTTTACCTTCGATTTAGGGTTTCTGAAAGGTTTTTCAAAAAAGCATCTTTCTGATTCTTTCTGTTCTTTCTTTACGTGTGTTTGTCTGTGTTAGGCTCGTACGACCTCTTTTACTACGCATGTACTGTTCTTCCACTTTCTTTTTCTACTATACAGTTACTCCAGTAATCACATGTTAATCCGTGTTATGTTTTCCTTACTCTTTTACTATATATGATTACCGTTGAGTTCTTTGATTTTTGCTTTACTGAACTCTATTTGTGTTCTTGCTAAGCATGTTTCATCTACTTTTGTTTAAGTTCGTATCCTCTCTTCTCTTCTGAACTTGCTTAAGCCCCTACTTTTCTAAAAAATGTTCTTTTATGCTCTTAAATCGGCTTTCTTGCTTTGCGTTTCAAACCTGCTATCATCCCTGTTTCAATGACTTGCTTTCTCACATTCATGTCAGATTCAATTTTGAAACCCTAGGATTTGGGGGTTTCCTTTGACGATTTTGATTTTTTGTGTTCGAGTTGAGGCTCCACTTTGGGACCCTGAACTCTCAGACTCGCTATGAGTCTGCAAATTGAACCTGCATCTCGTTGCATATGATTTTGGACTTCTCTTCAATTAAACCCTCTTCTAAATAATTTTACAGCCTCTTCTTGATTCACATATTTGTGTGCTTTATATATGAGAACTCTTCTTTCAAAGGTTTTTACTAACTCATTGATTGATTCTGAAATCCTCTAACGGGGTTTGATTGATTGTCACTGATTTTCTTTGGTTGAACCTCCTTTACCTTTTCTTGACTTGGTTCATTTGAATTGAGCTTGTAATTCTGATTTCTTGGCTATTAATTGATTATCTTTCCTTAAATGTTACAACCATGTACTGTCAAGACCCTGTCCTTAAATAGCCTTTATGTATTTACCCCTTTTTTGCTACTTTGAAAAGGCTTTAATCAAAATTCTTTCCTTAATTATCTTCAACCCGTTTGAGATCAAATCCCTTAACTGAAGGGAAATTCTATGTGATTGATGGTAAACTATTTTCTTACCTTTCTTACTTGCTTCCCTGCACTATAAAAGGGACTACCCTTCCACATTTTTGACACAGACACACACTGAAATACACACGAACAAAAACACTTTCTTGCAATACTGTTTTAAATTCGGCTTTGCTTGAGATCTTTTGGAACTGCTGTTTATAACTTGGTTCTCTCAAGGCTACTTTTGCTTACTTATTTTCTTTGAAACTGGTATGTCCTTTATTTAATTTTTTGCCTCACCCTTATGTGCTTCAGACTGTTGTTTACTCTACTACCTATGTTCAGTAATTTGTGTTAAATATTTTCCTTCCTTGCTTCTATTTCTGTTATGAATCCTCTACCCCTATCCCCTTCTATGTGTTGAGTTAAGTTCTTGGCCTGACAGTATCCTAATTACTGTCCAAGCCTTGGCTTGATCTACAATGGATCCTAACTATCAATGCTTGACCAGCAGGCTGGTCAGGGGTGTGCCAGCAACCCGATTGTTGGGCATGACCACTAGCTTGCCCTGTCTCTCTTTGATTCCCTTCCCCCCTTGTGCACTTACACCTATTTCTAGAATCTTAAGTTCTGCCCCTCTCTCTTGAGCCTTGCTTTGGGACCTTGAGTTCCCTCTGAACTTGGACATCTGAGAGCTGGTATTTCCACACTGCACTATAATCTAAATCTGCAATATATTTGGGGTGTAAGCACTGCCTGGAGTTCCTGAAACTCCTTGGATCTCTGAAAAATCCCAGATAAGAGAAGGCTTTGGAAATCTGGATTTCGGAAATGGTTCAATTTCATATTGTTAGACACTACATCTGAATTAGGCTAATCGGATGTAGTTGTGATTTCTGATGTACTTTTAATTTCTGTCTTATTTTTATTGGACTGTAATAATTTGTATAAACTCTTGGGGATTTAGTGAAAAGGGAGGGGTTACTTTATGCACAAAGGGTAGAGATCATGCCTATAGGATTTAATTTTTTGATCTATGCAATCTCACAAGTAAAAACCATGCTTATAAGATCTAACTTTCTGATTTCTGCAACTATGCATATAGATACCATGCCTATAGGGATTTGCATTTCTGCATTTATAATGACATTAGGCAAACCGTTAGGTTTAATGATAAGTCAGCATATAGATATTATGTTTGTAAGGCTGTTAACGTTTGAAAGGTATTAAAATCAGTAACTTGTAGAGATCATGCCTTTAGGAACTTCAAATCGGAATTGTTTCACTCGTCTAAAATAGTACTGCCCCTTTTGCTAAAACAAGCGACTTTCTGAACGTTTTCTGAACCCTTAAAACTTTTCTTGCAACCAAACCAGTGCATATTTTTCCTTCTTGATAAATATTCTCAAATCGGTGCATATTTTCTGGAAACTTACTGCTTTCCTGATAATTTGACAAACATTTTTCAAATCAATCTGAATTCACTTCTTTATACTTATCTGATAAACCTTTTGAATCAGTCTGCAATTCAGTTCTTTTGTTAAAACTCGGCAATTCTTTTTCTTAAACAAATATGTTTTCTGAAACTCGTTTTAAACCATGTTCTTTGTATTAGGTCTGCAATCTTTTCTGAAAGTTATTATATTCTGCAACTCCTTTACAATCAGTAGTTATGTCCCACATTTAAGGTAAAGTTGACTAATTAAAGTGGCTCAGTCTTTGACAACTGCATTCGAGTGAGCCATAATGTGGACTTCCTGTCTAAAAGTATGCGTTGAATCAGTTCGCTTATCGCTTTAATTTTAAAGACCAAACCAGTACATGCGAGACATGCTAAACTCTATGGCTTATCTTATTTAAGGAGGTTTGCTTGAGCCTTACTTGCTTATCTGCCTCCACTTTTACTTGTATTATGTGTTTTGATTGACGCCTTAGTATATTATTCTTTGAAACTCTCAAAAGGCCCTAAATCCCTTTCCATTTAAGATTAGTAGTCCTAAATGCCTTCGGGACTGATAGGAGTGGGACGGGTACTAGCATGCAATAAGTAACAAAACTTTCTGCGCTTTAATACCTTAACGGGGTGGGAATGGTAGACTATGTATATGATGACCGGTGCGCTAATATCACGTGTGACCTCTCTTCTGAGGAGTGATTGCTGGATATTGCATTGATGTGATCCATATTAATTATAAACCTAGGACCCCTCTCCCTTTATTTGCTTTCATCTCTTTCTTGTAAAATTATTCAAATCTCTTTTTTTAAAATGTTTGCCCTCTCTACTTGCCTTCAAAAGTTTTCAACCTAATTACAATATTATATGCTAATCCTTATTTGAGCCTTGATTGTTTACTTGTAAAGTCACAATTGTAACATGGTCGGGACCACACTAGTGGATCTTGAGGGATGCCTAACACCTTCCCCTCGATATAATTTCTAGCCCTTACCCGAACTCTGGTTTTCCAACTCAAACTCTTCTAAAAAGTGTCCTAATGCACTATAATCATTAGGTGGCGACTCTTCAAATTCCGAAACCCATTTCTTGAAAGGGAATAGAGTTGTCCTTCCCAATATCGTATACCCGATTTCAGACCCAACGGTTAGAGAAAAAGGGGTGTCGACACTCATGATCCATCCTCTGCTTCTGCTTACGCTCCTCTACACCCTCAGCGTATGCCTGAATACGAGAAATATCCATGTCCGGCTGAAGTGAGACTGACATACAAGTGCGGCTCTAATTCTATCATAAACCGGTGAACCCGATCCTCCATCTTAGATACAATAGTGGGAGCATACCTAGACAATGAATCAAACTGAAGACTGTACTCCCGAACAATCATGTTACCCTGTCGAAGGGTCAAGAACCTATCAACTTTGGCCCGTCTAAGCTCTGGTGGCAGATAATGATGAAGAAAAGCTTCTGTAAAACTCTTGCCATACTGCTGGAGGGGTATCCTCACCTCTGGACAATTCCCAAGGCTCGTACCAATTAACTGCAATATCTCGGAGCCTATAGTAAGCTAGCTCAACTGACTCAGTCACAGTGGCCTTCATTACCCTTAACGTCCTCTACATTCTATCAATAAATACCGAGGGTCCTCATTTGGATCTGCCCCAATGAATACCGGAGGGTCTAAATTAATAAAGTCAAACCCTCGCACTAACGGACCTATCTGCATGACCAATACCTACTTCCTGACGCTGAGCCTGTGCGGCAACTAATCGGGTTAATAACTGAATAGCATCTCTCATCTCCTGACCCCATCCATCTGGCTGAGGAGCTGGACGTATAGGGACGGGCGCTAGAGCTAGTGCCCCTAGGAACTCTTATGGAAAGGGCAGGGTATGTGAAGTCTGAGATGGAATCTCACTCTAAGACTCTCCCCGAGCCCTGGTAACTTGTGGCACTCGACTAGTAGTCTTACCAGCCACGAACTTTCCCTTTTGGGCTATTGTAGTCTTTAGAGGCATCGCTGAAAATATAACATATCGTTAGAAACGTGAATTCTTATATCGCACGACCTAAGACAAAAAGAGAGGATAACATCATACATGTCCTGTAGCCTCTTGTTTATAAGTGTGGTGCACAACACACCCATAAACAAGACTCTACGAGACACGGTCTGTAGACAACCCTAGGATAGAACTGCTCTGATACCACTTTTATCACGACCCAAACCGATGGGCCGCAACGGGTGCCCGAGTCCTACCTGTCAAACACCCCTAAACATGCGTCTAAGATATAAACCTGAATAATATCTGCTGAATTACCAGAATAATATACATGAAGGAAACCTGCCCAAAAGGCATATGTATATATACGTACAACATACGTAGGGCGAGCCGACAAGGTTGCTATAGAACAACAATGTATATAGGTGTCAAACGGGTCGGGTTGACTCGGGACAGGCCCGACCTAGTACTTAGGGGACCGGGTGGGCTGGGTTACTGGGTTAGGGGGTTGGTCCATTCACTTTAATTTATCAAGTTAACCGGAGCGGTCAAACCCGGTCAACCAAAATCCTTGTAGAACCGGTTAACCAGCCCGACCTGGCCCGGTTTAAAGGCTAGATTTATTTTTTTATTTTTTTAAGGTTTTAGATTCTAAGGCAATGCAAAACCTTTGAATTTACTCTTTTTTCGTTAATTTACTTTTGTTGTTAAATGTAACCTTTCAATTTGTAAGTTTGAATTTTGAAATAAATGTAGCACTTGCAATTTATAAGTGCAATTTTTTTTCCATCTTCATTGTATTCTTTATATTTTTACTTTATATAAATATAAGTTACAATAGTTATACAAAATACAAAAAAAATAAAAAAATAATAAAAAAACACTAACTCGGCCCGGCCCCTTGTACCCGTAACCCTTACGGTTCATTTTTTACACGGATGAACCCGAACCCGTTAAGCCCGATAACCCCTAACCCGTAACCGGCCCGGTTCCAAACCTGTACGGTTCAAAATATTCCCTACCCAGCCCGGCCCCGACCACCCGTTAGACACCCTTACTATGTACCTCAAAACTGGAAGTCGGCAAGGCCACATAATATCCAACTAGACATACTGTCTACAAACCTCTAATAGAAATACAACTATACAAAGACGGGACTGAGCCATATTATACCTATATATATAGTGGCCCGAACCACCCATTATTTCTAAGAATTTTGTACCAATATCAAAAGCAGCTCCAGATAAAGTGGGGCACGCCAACTCTCGCTGATCAAGGATCCTAAGAAAGGGGACTATCATCTTGCCTATCTGCACCTGTGGGAATGAAATGCAGGCCACGTGGAATAGGGCGTCAGTACAAAAAATGTAATGAGTATGTAAGGCATGAAAATCTGTATGTAAAAGGCATAGATGAAACATGGAATAAAGAAATCCATTTGTAAATCCGAATAAATTTGTAAATTCTGAAACATTTCTAATGCTATGCACGTGTATATAAATATCGTGTCATGCATGGGTATAGGTGTACATAACATCATCAAGCCACTGAGGGCATCCCATCATATCATCTCAGCCACTATGGGCAACATCATCAATATATACCAACTGATCAGGTGGTGGTGCGTATATAATGTCGTAACCTTTTTTCCATATCCCATATACATAAATATATACATACAAATACGCGTATTTAACGTCGTCTAGTCATGGGTCAATGTACATGCATAAATGAATAAAATGCATGAAAATATGTTAAAAATCTCAATATTCTTTTCGGATAAACTTTATCAACTGTGTATTATTTTAAGACCCATGAGCAGAAGACATAATAATATGTCACATGGGGAATCAAGAACACAGAGACCCCGAGTATTTCTATGAATAGAGTCGTTTATGAAAACTGTGCGTTTGCTCGTTTTCTCTGTATAACTTGGACCATGCCAAAAGAAAGAAGGGATGGCCTTAACATACCTGAGTCGATTCACTTGAGAAAGATTACACCGCACTTCCTTAATATTGCAAAATCTCACGTTAATTTGAATTTTTGAAAGCTTGGGCGTAGCTTATTTGATATGCAATATACATTTGCATATTAGAAATGCTTTTGACGTGCTTTCTCTATTAGAAAAAGCTTGCTGGACTTAGAAGCAAGATTTCCCTAATCTTGATGAACCCTTTCAGAAGAGGTTAGGTGTACAGAACGATTTCAATATTTGAGATTGTTATTCTTATTTAGGTGGGGCCCTTATGAAAGCTTGTGTCACTTTAAAGTGACAACTTATATATCTCTTTTATTAGTCATTTAAAGGGTTTAGGCAAGCTTTTCACGTTCGGGGGTGTCACGACCCAAACCGATGGGCCACAACGGGCACGCGGTACTTTACTCAATCGAGTACCTACGTAACGTATCTTTTGTATCATACTATCATAGGTAAATGAGCCATAAAGGCTGTCGTGAGATAAGTACAATAAAATATGGAGAATTACTCATCATTGGATGATCCAACATGTAATTCAAACTTATACATATGACGTATGGGCCTATAAGGCCGGCATGATCCTTTATATACTCAAAACATAGGCCGACAACGCCATACAAGTATCCGTATACATGATATTTGTCGACAAGCCTCTAAGAATATGTAATAACATAAAATTCGAGACAGAGTCCCACCATACCAAACAATACACGTCTAAATCATACTAACCAAACAAGCAACTTCGAAGTAATTGGAGCACACCAACATCTTTCACTGAGCTGATAGCTTACTTAGAGGGCTCTCGAGCTGTCTATCGAGACCTGCGGGCATGAAATATAGCGTCTCCAGGCAAAAGGGATGTCAGTACGAATAATGTACCGAGTATATAAGGCACATAAATAAGTACGTAAAAGACATGGAAGAAATATAGAGTAAATGACTCAACCTGTAAGTCTAGAATACTCTGTAAATCATGAAATCCTTATAGTGTCATGCATATGCGTATGAATGTCATGTTGTGTATAGGTACATGTGTCCATAACATCATCAAACCTCTGAGAGCATCCCATCATATCATCTCGGCCACTGTGGGCAATATCATCAACGTATACCAACTGATTAGGTGGTGGTGCGTATATAACGCCGTAACCTTTTTTCCGTATCCCATATAAATGTAATATACATATATATATGCATACATATATACATATATATAACGCCATCTGGTCATGAGTCAATGTACATGTATAAATGCATGAAATGCATAAGAAATGCGCTAATAAAATTTTCTCGAAATGCCATAAAATCAATATGCCTTGCGGATAAATATTATCAAATACGTATTTTTCTTGAACCCATGAACAGAAGATATAATAATATGACACATGAGGAATCAAGAATATAGACACCCCTATTATTTCTATGAATAAAGTAACTTATGAAAATCGTGTGTTTGCTCGTTTCTTCTGTATAGTTCGGATCATGCCAAAAATAAAGAAGGGATAGTCTTAACATACCTGAGTCGATTCTCTTGACAATCCCTCTAACACACGTTAATTGCAACAAAACACGTGACAGTAAAATCGGAGTAGGGAAAAATTGTATGATATTCTTGAGAAGGATTGCACCGTATTCCTTTAGAACCGCGAAACTTTCATTGCCAAGGAGCTAGTAATTTCCGTAAAAATTTGCTGAAGCTTGCTAGATGTAGCGTCTGCCTTCAAAGTTTTAAATTGGGAATTGGTGATATTAGGCCAAATGAAATTATCTAAGTTCTTTGGCTGATTTTGAATTCAATTAATGCCAAAAGTTTGCGAAGAAAAATGCTCACGTTTTATATGATATATCCATCTCTCTTTTTATGTTTTAAATGTCTTATACTATAAAGGATGTGAGACCCACTTTATAAGGCTTATTTGGCCAACAATTCCCACAAATATGCTATCTTGCTTTCTAATTCAATAGTTACTGCTTTGGATATAGGTTGCTGCCACGTGGGGAGGTTGATCGTATCCAAATATATCCTCAATTAATTACGTAATGTCCTGTTACCCGGTAATTAATCAATTACCCGTAAAATTGAGAATTATTCTTACTTACTTAAAAATATTACCCACTTTTCACATACCTTATACACCTTACTATTATGGTCATGTGTTACCTCGTATGGTACTAGTCTATAAATACCGAGTATTTTAGCTCGAGCCGTATTTTATCCCAACATGCCAAACTTGGACAAAAATTCATTTTCTTTGACTTGATTCCCCTCTCACCTTCACGAATTTACTTATTACTTATTTGAAATAGCATAATCCTTATAATCTCCAAATAATCTTTTCCTTGGACTGATGTCAATTACCTTATGACAAGTTCAACTTATAACACTAGAGGGTACAATATCATCATAATGTAGTACTGCGGGACGTGATATCTCACTTTCGGGCTCTCCTTAATTTATTTATGGCATATTTTCATGTACGAAAATATGGGGTGTAACATCATTCCCCCCTTTGGAACATTCGTTCTCGAATGTTGACTGATGCGCTTATCGTTCTCATATCCCATAGCTCTTGTGAATACTATAGTAGTCCTTTTGACATCTAGGCAACTGTTCTATGAATAAGTCCAAAGGCTAGGGCATTCCCCCCTTTAGGCCTCTTTCCCACGCCATTACTTGTGATTGAATTCCTTCCATCCTTCCATTATGCAACTTCTATGATACTGACCTTGTAAGTGTGCCTATGCGACTCTCCTCTCCTTTTTCCTACAGCTTTTAGCCAATCCTGAAGTTTTTCGCTTGGTATTTGTCGAACTTACGAATATTGCTATATTTTATTTTGTAGACCTGGTTATCCATTCGTATGACTTTACTACATCTACATAGGTCATACTATACCATAACTCTTACCTCGATTTCTCATTACTGAGGTCTGCTACCAAATCTCAGGTTACTTTCATTGCTTATCTCATACGTATAAATATATGTCCTCTAATGCCTCCATATTACTGTTCATCTTTAAGAATGACGGCCTAATCTCCTCTCTTACTTTATAACTTTTATCCATCCATTGTTGATTCATCTCAATTTCGATCCATAATCCACTCATGCTAACTTAACCTTTTATGTAATATTGCTGCTAGGATTCATATTTTATCGGGGAACATCTGAAATGATTAGATTGATCCACCTGAGGTGATACCCTACTTTCATAACCGTATCTCACGGCATCCCAATGTGATTCACCTTGCGTGGGTATTTTAAGCATGTCCAATTCATGAGATCCCTTTCTTTTATTCGTCAAATCATTACTTAATCAAAGACCCAAACGTCATTATTTTGTCTATAATAATTACCCCTCATTCTATTAACAGGGAAACATTCCATCTCTTCTGAATGTTATTAGTCTTAGACTCCTTTTAGTTCATTCAAGCAATACTGAACTTTCTATAACTTAGAGAAACAATTAGCTTTCTTATTTTTATGGGTTTAATCCCGAGGACTTATCCGTTCTCATCACCTTCTCACTCGCCCTTTCTCGTTCTTACATCCTGTCATAAAACTTTGTCGCTTTACTATACTTTAGCTTGGGACCTACACATATCTATTTATACTATTCGTGTCCTTCCTTCAACTTGCTTGCACCACAGATTTCCTTATGTTGTTCTGGAACATCAAGCGAGACATCACATCATCTCTAGCTATTCTTTACTCTCCTAATCAGGCTTTTCGATACCTAGACCATAGGCTGGAAGATATGCTACTGACGTTGCTGCTATCATTCCTGGATATTGAATCCCCGTGCTTCTAGCCTTATATCCTAAGTATGGTATGTTCTCAACCTTCTGCTTTGAGTATCTCATACATTGTTCACCTTTACCTTACTTTCCTTAAAGCCTCACATCACATCTTCTATCTCTTTCATAACCTTCCCTCCATATAGGTATAATTCATATTCACAACTTGAAGCTCTTATTATAATACTTGCACCTCTGGTGTATATACAATTTAGTAAGAGCTTCATACTAACTTCTTATAAGGCTGGTACTTCTTCTAACTGGCTTTCTTGTAGAGCCATTACAGATTATAGTTGTTGTACTATCCCTCTTGTACCTCTGATATTAAGGGTGATCCTGCAATGTTCTTGGTCACGATTTCTATAATTTTCTAGGTCCACTAATCATACTCCTGATTTACTTAGTTGATGTAACTTTTTAATTTCCTCTTCCCTTTGATCAACCCTTATGTAGGCTTACGCTATATTCCGATCTGCAGATCATGGTATTACTTATTATTTTAACCCTTCATGGACGCTATAGAATATCTAGAATACAATCTTCTAATAATTCAGTCATTTGTCTATGACCTGGACTCAATTATTTCTTTTAACTTATATCGCAGTCTTCTACGGTTGTCTATGCTGCATGGATAAAACTCCAAACTCTTAGGTGCATTCATAACGTAACCAACTCTGGATCATTGATCGATAATTCCTTTCGTTCCATATTAGCTTTCTTTCAAGGTAAGCTATTACTTTTCCTACTCTTTCTGCCCCCGTGTTGTGTCCATACTTAGCTTATCTTCATGCCCACACATGCCAGAGTTTTCGTGCAACTCATATGATCTCGAATATTACTTTTAATTTTACTTCCCGTTCATTAGCCATGGTAGGTGCCACTTTCCTCTTTAGGTCGTTGTGCTTAGGTTGAAGCCTTCTTCCTTATTTCCTCAGCTAGTCTTTCATTGTAGTACTTAGGGAGAACCCTTAGCTCTTGTAAAGTTGTGAGCTTATTATGGACCTTTTGATATCCTTCCTTGCCTATAATTATCCGTAGTTACTTACCTCCACGCCCTTGTGTTTGTAGGGTAGCTTCTGGACTGATATTTGATTGTCTTCCCAATGGGACTCTCTTTTATTTCCATAACACTCATACGGAGTCTTTAACTAACCCAACTCCTACCTGAACATTTCTCATTATCACGATGTCATATCTGTTAGACTGAATCCCCCATGTTGGGGTTCACTCTGTTTATCTTGCATGATCTATTGATTTGTTTGTATCTTCTTATCTAGCCATAACTAGGCTCTTCCTGCAACTACTAACTACTCGTTGGACCACACTCATCTCAATATTCCATGTAATCTTTCTTGAGTTATTTCCTTTGTCTTAACTTACCTCTCGCACTGACTCCTTATTTATCAATAACATCCTAGGCAGGAACCATTACTTTCTTTCCTTGACGTCGTGCTTGCATGCTGTTCTAGAATCGTAGCATATCTGTAAGATTCGGATGAGTGCAATCTCATTCTTTTCTCATTTTTATAACATTCTTCCTTTACCATTTCTTAGTTACTAGAACCACTTAATTCTAACTTAATGCCACATCACTCCATATTCCCCCCTTTAGGGGAGTACTAAGATTTAGCGCTACGACGATCTACCTATAGATGTTTTTCCTCTCCATCTTTGGTGTCATTTCGCATCATCAATGACCCTTACTCGCCTTGTGGTAATCCTTATGTACCAAGGATAAAAAAATTCCTCACTCGCAATGGTGGTACTTAGTGTAAGTGGCACAGATAGTCCCTTAAACTTAACTTTGCTCACATTGCTTGCTTTAGGGAAGCGTTTTCCTGAATGACCATCTTCTAAATTCGTCATAGATCTTCTTCTGTTGTCCATTCTATTATTTCCATAACGCAATATGAAATTCTCATGATGCTGACTATTATCAAATCACTCAGTTCCTAATTCATGTTTAGTTTATCTTATTCACTAGTCCATATTGATTTCCATTACTTTATGGTATAACTTTCCCTTCTGTAAATCACGTTAGAGTCGCAAACGTATTCTAGAAATGAGGACGTGGCTGTATGGCCTATATTCTTTTGTTATCTTAAGGTCGATCACCCCTCGTCTCTTTGTTCATTTGACTATAGATTCTGTAATACTGTCATCTTTTTGACCTACCGTTGTCATCCAGGTATCACATCTTACTCTTAATGCTTCATTAGCTCTCTTCTTATTTCCTGCTAACATTCTGTCTATCACTTTATGTTGAAACTTTCAACAAGATATTCTTTCGCTTTTAGCTCTCCTTGCTTCATTTATAGGCTCTTTGGGTTGCTCAAACCCCTCGCTCTACTAGGGACGAGAGTCACACTAAGGTAATATTTATCCCTTCCAGGCTTTCAGTGCCTATCTTTGGAATTTTTTTTTGATCAACTCAAACCATCCATTCCTCATTTTTGGGTTACTCTAACCCTAGCCGGATCCTACTGTCATGTCCTTCTCTTAAACCATATCTATTAGCTCCCATAGGACATGACCGAGACGGTTGTGACTAATTGTACATACCTCTGTTACTGTTGAATATTACAAAAAAAAGCTTATGTTCCTCTGACTGAATTATAAACATTGTTAACCTTCATTAAATGCGCACCTCGTACCCTTCTTCATCTTGCTTCCTTTGCTTGTTGAAACTTGTATTTATCTTCTTATTATCTCATTGTCTTTTACCATAAAGGTGGATAGGCATTCTTTCCTTAAGTCTTCTTATCAGGAAGCTTACACCTTTCAGTATACCCATGATCTGCTAAAGACCTCACATTTATTTATCGTAGGCATCAAACAAAAATCCAATTCCTCTGGCTCAACTCTTCCACAACTATCTCTCTTTCCAACCTTCTTTCCGTATACATGATATCTGTCTACAAGCCTCTAAGAATACGTAATAACATAAAGGTCGGGATAGTGTACCACCATACCAAACAATACACGTCTAAATCATACTAACCAAACAAGCAACTCCGAAGCAATTGGACCGCACCAACATCTTTCGCTGAGCTGATAGCCTACTTGGAGGGCTCTCGATCTGTCTATCGGGACCTGCGGGCATGAAATGCAGAGTCCCCGGGAAAAAAGGACGTCATTACAAATAATGTACCGAGTATGTAAGGCACATAAATAAGTACGTAAAAAACATGGAAGAAATATAGAGTAAATGACTCAACCTGTAAGTCTAGATAACTCTGTAAATCATGAAATCCTTATAGTTTCATGCATATGCGTATTAATGTCATGTTGTGCATAGGTACAGGTGTTCATAACATCATCAAGCTTCTGAAGGCATCCCATCATATCATCTTGGCCATTGTTGGCAATATCATCAACGTATACCAGCTGATCAGGTGGTGGTACGTATATAACGCCATAACCTTTTTCCCGTATCCCATATAAATATAATATACATATATACATGTATATAACACCATCTGTTCATGGGTCAATGTACATGTATAAATGCATGAAATGCATAAGAAATGCGTTAAAAACAATTCTCGGAATGCCATAAAATCAATATGCCTTGCAGATAAATATTATCAAATACGTATTTTTCTTGGACCCATGAATAGAAGATATAATAATATGACACATGGGGAATCAAGAATATAGACACCCCTATTATTTCTATGAATAGAGTAACTTATGGAAACCGTGCGTTTGCTCGTTTTTCTGTATAGTTTGGATCATGCCAAAAATTGAGAATTATTCTCACTTACTTAAAATATTACTCACTTTTCACTTACCTTATACACCTTACTATTATAGTCATGTGGTACCTTGTATGGTACTAGTCTATAAATATCGAGTATTTTAGCTCGAGCCGTATTTTATCCCAGCATGCCAAACTTGGACGAAAATTCATTTTCTTTGACTTGCTTCCCCTCTCACCTTTACGAATTTACTTATTACTTGTTTGAAATAGCATAATTCTTACAATCTCCAAATAATCTTTTTCTTGGACTAATGTCAATTACCTTATGACAAATTCAAGGTACAACACTACAGGGTGCAACAGCATCGTAATGTAGTACTGCGGGATGTGATATCTCACTTCCAGGCTCTTATTAATTTATTTATGGCATATTTTCATGTACAAAAATATGGGGTGTAACAAGTTTAATCATTATCCACTAAATTTATTAATTAACTAGGTAATGTCTTGCTACCCGATAATTAACCAATTACCCGTATAATTAAGAATTATCTCAAATTACCTAAAAATACTACTCATTTTTAATATACTTTATACGTCATACTACCATGGTCATATGGTACCTGGCATGCTACTAGTCTATAATTATCGGTTATTATCGCTCGACCCATATTTTATCGCAAATCGGCCACCTTCAACGAAACTCATTTTCTTTAATTCGTGTACCCTTTATCCTTCATGACACTTAATTATCGCTTATTATAAATAGCATAAATACATTAACCACAAGATAATCTCATCCCCGAGTCTACGTCAATTAACTGAAGATGAAATTTTTAACGTATGAAAACGCGAGATGTAACATTATTGTGAATCCTTGAAAGTTTGATAGCCAAGTACAGTACAATCAGAATCGGATTGATGTCCATGGATGGATTTAAATATGAATATGGGCTCTACATCAGTCCGAATGTGTGTCATTTCAGCATAGCGCTCCTTATGGAGGAGTATTCGGACGTTGGATGTTACTTCGTCGTCGGCTACTTCATGTAATACTATATGGTGTCGTGTGAGTTGTGAAACAGCTTGATAAATTTCATATGTGTTGAGGTTCTGCATAGCGATGGTGTTATGTGAGAAGGATGGCTCTCGAGATGCAGGTCATCCATTGCACCTTAGTCCTGTTTGAGTTTTGTAGCGTATGGAGATATCTGTCTCCCTAGGAATTTCATTATGCACTTCGCATACTTGTGGTTGAGATTCGAGTATTTCACAGGTATGAGCATTTTAGCTCGATAAATAATTCCTTTATAGATTATTATGTGTGGATCAGATGGCACGCCGCCACGGGTATCATGGTTGGATCGGGTTGCACACCGCAACAGTGTGATGTTAGTTAACATTTTCCATATCTTTTCTTGTGTGTTTTATTTCTCATATTCTGAGGAAGGTTCATAACACCTTTTTCGTTGTCTAATTAGTTATGTGGGTTGAGTAGTCCTTTTCAGAGTTCGTTTCTTTATGTATCACATTCGAGTTTGCAGCTTGTTGGCACATTGCGGCATTATATGAGATTTTTGGCAGTGTCTGAGGTGGCTTATTACTTGGGCAGCTTTTACTAGGTGAGACGAGATTATTGGACCTAGGATCAGTGCAACCAGGTTTATATGAAGAATAATAAAGAGCAATTATCGTTGCGTGGTTCAAAATGAGATAATGGTTCTTGTTAGGAGAAATGACTCAATGATTTATTGTCTCGGCAGTTGGTTATGAGTTTCTACACACCTTTTACGTCGCGGCAATATAGCAAGAGTTGGAACAGGACTTATATGTGTCATCGGATTCGTGGGATTTTGTCTATTGTTATTAGAGGATGTTATTATGGTCATATGGATTATACAGTGCATATTGTGGATTCAATAAAGGTATCCCGGTATGCAATCATGTATTAGTGCATCGTGTAGTGATTGATGTGGTGTTCGTATGTTGGAAGCCTGGTAGAAAATTCTGGATGTTGGAATTTGGCTATAAGGCTAAATTGACTAATCAAAAAGGGAATCTTCAGATTTGCTCGAGCAAATATGCTCAACTAAGATGTGGTAGCATGGGTAGGTTCACAAGGTGTTAAACGGTGATTTCAGACAACTCCAGAGCAATTCTTAGCACGTTCGAGGATGAACGTATGTTTAAGTGGGAGAGAATGTAACGACCCGGCCGGTCATTTTAAGCTCTAGTGCGTCATTCGGTGGTTTGAGGCCATGAGTAGCTTCACTTCAGGTATTATGACCCGTACGCATGATCGAAATTGAAATTCGGGAAGTTCAGAGTCAATTTGGAAAGAGAATTCTCATTTCGGAAGATTTAAGTTGGAAGAATTGACTAAGGTTGGATTTTTTATTAAACGACATAGGAATCGGGATTTGAAGGTTCCAACAGGTTCCTATGATGATTTTGGACTTGGGAGTATGCCCAGATTGGGTTTTAAATGACCCGGGAGCATTTTAGCGCTTATTGTTGAAGTTAGCATTTTGGGAAGAATTTCATAAATTTGGGTTGCAGTGAATTTCAATATTTTCGATGTCTTTTTGGGATTCCGAGCCTGGGAAAAGCTTCTTATGGTGATTCTGGTATTGGGAGCGTGTCCGGAAACAGATTCGGAGGTCCGTAGGTCATTTTGGAGTCATTTGGCTAAAGTTAGAAATTTGAAAGTTTTTGAGGAGTTTGACCGGAAGTGAAATTTTTGATATCGGGGTTGGATTCCGATTTCGAAAGTTGGAGTAGGTTCCTAATGTTAAATGTGATGCGTGTGCAAAATTTGAGGTCAATCGGACGTGATTTGATAGGTTTCGGCATCGAATGTAGAAGTTTGAAATTCTAAAGTTCATTAAGCTTGAATTGGAGTGCGATTCATGGTTTTAGCATTGTTTGATGTGATTTGAGGCCTCGAGCAGGTCTCAGTTATGTTATGGGATTGGTTTGTGTGATTGGACGAGGTCCTGGGGGCCTCAGATGTATTTTGGGTTGGTTTCCGGACCAAATTGGGTGATTTGTTGATGCTGTTGTAGTATCTGGTTTCCTTCTTTGCGAACGCGAAGGGAGTCTCGCGTTCGCGAAGAGGAACTTTGAGGCGGCTGGGTTTTGTCTTTCGCAAACGCGAGGCAATGGACGCGAACGTGAGGTAGGAGCTGGGTAAGCCTTCGCGAACGCGACCAAGGATACGCGAACGTGCAGAGGGAAGGAGGCCTGGGGGACCTGGAGCCATTGGCCTTAGCGAACGTGGACCTTTAACCGCGAATGCAAAGCAGGGGAGACTGAGAGCCTTCACGAACGCGAGGCTATGATCACGAACGCGAAGAAGGGCAGTGTTGAGCAGTGTCATTTTGAAGACGGAATTTGGCCATTCCTCCTCCATTTTTCAATTGGTTGGGCGATTTTGGGAGCTCTTAGAAGGGAGATTTTTGTCATCTATGTCAAGGTAAGTGATTCCCACCTATTGAAAGTTAAATACATGGTTTGTATAAGGATTTGAACATGGAAAATTGTAGATTTTGTGGGGTTTTGGTAGAAACCTAGAAATTTCGTATTTTTGGATTTTGACCACGAAATTGGACATGGAATTGGGAATAAATTATATATTTGAGTTCGTAAGGTTATGGGTAATGTTTATCTTCGAAAAATTTCGGAATCCGAGCACGTGGGCCCGAGGGTGATTTTATCGACTCTCCGAGCGGAGTTGGGAATTGTTGTAAATTGAAGTGTTATGAGTATTAGAGTATATTTTCATTGGTTTGCGCATTTATTTACTACTTTTGGAGCGTTGGGCATCGATTTGAGTCGTCGGAAGGGCTTGGGAGTCGAATATGGAACTTTGGAGCGAGATAAATCTCCTTTCTAACCTTGTAAGAAGGAATTAGCCCCATTATGTGAATTAAATTATTATGTGCTTCTATTTGTGAGGGATACGTACGCACGAGGTGACGAGAGTCCGTACGTAGCTACTAGCTATTCTTATGTCCGGGTAGTTTTAGGCTTGCATCATGCCTTGTTGATATTGTTGTTGATTTATGTTTATTGTCTGCCTTTGAGAAGAAGCGAGATTAAGTTAGCTTAATAAATATTTTGAAAGAAGTTGAAATTGAGGAAAAATTTGGGAACTTAAAAGTTTTCATTTGAACTTCGTATTTTGAAAAGAATTGAAGAATATTATAATAACTTAAGAAATCTATGTGTAACTACGTCGCATGTATGATTCGCGAGTAGGGTAAATTCCTTAAATTTATATTTGACCGCATCGCATGTATGATTCGCGAGTAGGTTAAATAGATGCATCTATGGTTCGCATCGTTCGACCCTCGGCAGTGCACAATTTACATTTATGTCGGATCGGGCCGAACGTCCTAAGTGGTATTTTTGTGTGAGAATTGTCACGACCCAAACCGATGGACCGTGACGGGCACCCGGTACCTTACTCAACCGAGTACCAACATAACGTATCTTTCATATCATTCTATCATAGGTAAATAAACCGGAGTAAAGCATGGGAAAATACAAACTTATACATATGAAATACAGGCCTATAAGGTCGGCATGATTCTTAATATACTCGAAACATAGGCCGACAAGTCCATACAAGTATTCGTATACACATCAGTCTACAAGCCTCTAAAAATACATAACACTATAAAGGTCGGGACAGGGTCCCGCCATACCAATCTATACATATACTAATCATACTGACCAAAGAAGCAACTCCGTAGCAAATGGTGCGCACCAACACCATCTGCTAAGTTGATAGCATACTTGGAGGACTCTCGACCTGTCTATCAGGACCTGCGGGCATGAAACGCAACGTCCCCAGGCAAAAGGGACGTCAGTACAAATAATGTACCGAGTATGTAAGGAATGAAAATCAGTAACTAGTAGACATGAGAGAAACATGGAGTAAAAGACTCAACATGTATATCTCAATAACTCTGTGAATAATTTAATATTATAATGTCGTGCATATGCGTATAAATGTCATACCATGCATGGGTATATGTGTTAATAACATCATCAAGCCTCTGAGGGCATTCCATCATATCATCTCGGCCATTGTGGGCAAATCATCAACGTATACCAGCTGATCAAGTGGTGGTGCGTATATAACGCCATAACCTTTTCCCATATATATATATGCGTATATAACGTCATTTGGTCATTGGGTCAATGTACATGAAGGCAATGCAGGAGAAGTACGTCAATAAAATCTCTTGGAATGTCATAAGACTATTATGCCTTCGAGTAATATCATTAGTGAACTCTTTCAACTTACGTATTTTTCTGACACCCATGAACAGATGATAGAATAATATGACACATGGAGAATCAAGAACATAAGCATCTCTAGCATTTCTATGAATAGAGTCATTTATGGAAGTTGTGCATTTGCACGTTTCGTTTGCATCGTATGGATCATGCCAAAAGAAATAAGGGATAGCCTTAACATACCTGCATGGCATCTTCCTTATTACTCAACCAAGCTCGACACAATGCCTTGCATCTTCAACAAGTGAAATGATATTGTCGTTAACAGATAATGTCGTACCATCGTATTTGGCTAGTCGTATGGCTTAAGAAAAATCGGGCAGAACCTCCCCTATTTTTAATACATACCAAAGACCACTAAGGGTCATCAACATCCCAACAACAACAACTATAACCAACAATAGCAACAACAACAACAATGCAATTCAATATGAGTTTCTCCGATTATCTTAACAATCATATTGAGCGGCAAGCTCGTTTTTACTAATAACAAGATATGAATTGAATCCAAATCTTATTTCATAAATTAGTTTACAACCTTCAGAACATCATACTTATATGTACCATATTATTTCTAGTTTAAAACATCCACAAAATGCCTTCCAAAATAGCCCCATATGTCTGGCACCCAAAATTTTTACTATCAATCACTTATTTTTCATCTTTTCTTCTCCAATCAACTTAATTAACACCTAGAAAAGCTTAACAATAGCAGCTACAACATTATCAAATTATTTCTCACAATTTCCATCTACCACAAATCATATATTTAGCCACCAAACAGCCCAACAAAAGAGAACACCATATCTCATGTTCTATCAAGTGCTATCTTATGGTTTGTCTCTCAAACAACACAACCAACACAAGATTAGCCTTAGGCACAATCAAAAAGATGTTATATATACCTTGGACAGCATCTACAACTCTAAACCCTATCTCAATTTAGCTCACAATAGCTCTCAATCACACCACAACATCATTGAAGCATTCTCTTGTAGTCTTTAACAACTTTGATGATGATTTGAGTTGATTTCCCTTTAGTTTGGTTCTTGGGATCTTGGACCAGCTCTTAGAGAAAATTAAGAGTGTTTTGGTGTATGTTTTCTGTATAAAATGATGAGATATACAAGGGAGAAGATAACTTATAAGCCCACCGCCTCAATTCGCCAAGTAGGTGGGTAAGCTACCTGCTTGGAAGCTTGAGCGGTGCAACTTCGGACGTGTGTATCTCTCTAATCCGACATTTATTGACAAATGGTTTGAAGTGTTGGAAACTAGACACATAAGGCTTTAATTATATATAAATATCTCCATGTAACTCTCAATAGATTTGGAGAAAACTGCATCACAACTGGCCTATAAAAACCAGTTTCTCCGAAGTCCGGCGACATGACTTTGCGGCCCTACTATATAAATTCATATTTCTATACCCCAATGTCGTATGAATAAATGGTTTGGACCATTGGAAACTAGGTTCCAAGACCTTCATTTTGGTATATAATATGTCCCAAAATGACCCTATATGACACATGAAATATATTGCTCAAAATGCTTCATTACAAGGCAAATCCTTAGTCGGTTTTTCCGCAACTTAAATCCGATTTTTCCCAAATTTTATATTTCACATCCAAACATAATATATAGTCATATATGGACTTTAAACTCATTTAAATCATGACTAATAAGCCTCATATTCATCTTAACTTGCTTAAGACTTTAGTAAACCTTTCTTATCCTTGTAGAAGGATTTCATCCTTTTTGAGTTTACATTAGATAATCCTATAATGACAGTGACGTCTGAAGTACAGGGTGTAACTGTCACAACCCAAAATCCACTGAGGGTCGTGATGACGCCGGACACCGCTGTCAGGCAAGCCAACCATAAATACTTAATTAAATTCTCATTTAAACAATTGTGAAAAACTCTGATTTTTTTTCTTCAATTTTTACTAGTAAAAGATACTTAGTTCAAATTAAATATACATATCAAGAAGTCAATACAAAAAACCCCAAAACTATCCTAGAACCCGGTGTCACAAGTGCATGAGCTATTTCTAGGAAGCAATACAATACAACAACCGTCCGGAATACAAATTGGATAGAAAATAAATGCAATAATCTGGTCTGATAGTCGTCTCAAGAAGTACAACTCACCTAAGTCTCTGCATCAACCATGCTGCTACGCCCGCCAGACCACTAGTGATGCATGTGCCTGAACAACAAAAATACACAGCAAGTGTAGTATGAGTTCGAAAACAACGTGTACCCAATAAGTATCCTGTCTAATCTCGAAGAAGTAGAGATGAGAGGTCGACTTCGACACTTACTAGTGGTCCAATAATGATACGTCCGTAATATAATGAATCGAGGGTTTATATAAACAGGATTTGTAATTCAACAGGGTGAAACATGTAAACAATTCTTTCTTTTATGAGAAATTTCCAAATTTCCTTTTTCATCATTTATACACATATTCTCAAGCCGGGAAGGGGCAATAAAAACGTCAATAAGTTTCAAGGAAAGCAATACAAGCATACGCAAATCATGCCGAGGTCGTACGTCCCGATCCAACAGAAATGTAAAATGTGCACTGCCGAGGGTCGAACGGCCCGAACCATAGATGTATCTATTACCCCGCTCGTGAATCATACATGCGACGCGGTCAAATTTAAATAAACAATCATCCTGCTCGCGAATCATACATGCGACGCAGGTACACATAGAAATACATGCTCAAACAGTCAATTAAGAATTTATCGGGGAACATTTATCCAAATAAAAGCCAATTCTCTTTTAATGAATTAAGAAAAATGAAGTTTAATCCTTTTAGATATTCATTTATCAATTCGATAGGATTTAAGCAATTCAAATATCAATAAGATTACTTTTGGGTCCTAGACTACCCGGACTTAAACATAATAGTAGCTACGCACGGACTCTCGTCACCTCGTGCATACGTAGCCCCCACAAATAGGAGCACATAACCAATTATTTCACCTATGGGGACAATTCCCTCTTACAACGTTAGAAAGGAGACTCACCTCACTCCGAAGATCTATAACCGGCATTCCACGCCCTTCTAAAGACTCGAATCGATGCTCAATGCTCTAAAACTAGCCTATAATTATACAAATCCATTAATATATGTTCAATTTCTCATTACAATCCAATTTATAGCAATTCCTAACCTCGATCGAAAAGTTGACAAAATTGCCCTCGAGCCCGATTCCGAAATTTTTTGAAGATAAAGTTTACCCACGAACTCTCGAACTCAAATATATGCTTTTCTCTTAGTTTCATGTCCAAATCATGGTCAAAATTCAAGAATACCAAATTTCAAGGTCTTCCTCAAAAATCCCAAATTTCCACTAATTTCCATGTTAAAATCCATACATAATCAATGTATTTAACTTCTATTAAATGGGCATAACTTACCTTGCCATTGAATGATTAAACCCCTTCTTGAAATCCTCCAAGAATCGCCCAAGCCAAGAGAAAAATGAAAGAAATGGGCCAAATCCCGTCTTAAAACAAGTCACTACCCAGCACTGCACTTCTTTGCGAACATGGAAATGCCCTTGCGCTCGCGAAGCACAACCTGCTTCAGCCCATTCTTCATCACGTTCGCGACCAGACTCTCGCTTTCGCGAAGACTAGCTCCCCAGACCTTACGCATTTGCGTTCCAAGCCTCGCGTTCGCGTGGGCCAATGACCTCTGGCCCCGCTCCCCTCTTTCCATTTACGCGTTTGCGATCTCCCATACGCGTTCGCATAGTCAACTCAGCCCACCCCTTCGCGTTCGCAATTTCCACTTTGCGTTCGCGAAGGCCAAATCCAGCAGCCTCCCACTTTCCTCTTCGCAAACGCGGGACTCCCTTCGCATTCGCAAAGAAGGAAACTAGATACCAGCAATCAGCAGCAGCTTTTTATCCAAATTCAATCTGAAACCACCCCGAAATACACCCGAGGCCCCCGGGACCCCCGTCCAATCACACAAACCAGTCCCATAACTTAACAAGGACCTGCTCGAGGCCTCAAATCACATCAAACAATGTCGAAATCATGAATCGTACTCCAATCCAAACTTTATGAACTTTTAAATTTCAAACTTATACATTCGATGCCGAAACCCATCAAATCACGTCCGATTGACCTCAAATTTTGCACACAAGTCATATTCGACAATATGGACCTACTCTAGCTTCCGAAATCGAAATCCAACCCCGATATCAAAAAGTCAACTCTCGGTCAAATTCCCCAAAAACCTTCAAATTTTTATCTTTAGCCAAATGATTCCAAAATGACCTACGGACATCCGAATTCACTTCCGATCGTGCTCCCAATACCGGAATCACCATACGGAGCTATTCTCATACTCAAAATCCCAAACGGACATCGATAACACTGAAATGCACTTCAATCCAAACTTATAAAATTTCTTCCTAAATGCTAACTTCCACAATAGGCTCCAAGACGTTTTCGGGTCTTCCAAAACCCGATCCGGACATACGTCCAAGTCCGAAATCATCATACGAACCTGCTGGAACCTTCGAATCCCGATTCTGAGGTCGTTTACTCAAAAATCCAATATTAGCTCATTCTTTCAACTTAAAGCTTCCGAAATGAGAATTCTCTTTCCAAATCAACTCTGAATTCCTCGGAATTCAATTCCGACCATGTGTACAAGTCATAATACCTGAAGTGAAGCTGCTCATGGCCTCAAACTGTTGAACAGTGCGCTAGAGCTCAAAACGATCGATCGAGTCGTTACATTCTCTCCCACTTAAACATACGTTCGTCATCGAACGTGCTGAGAATAGCAGCGAAGTTGTCCGAAATCACAGTTTAACATCTCATGCACCTACCTGTGCTACAACAACTCAGTCGAGCACATTAGCTCGATCAATCTGAAGATATTCTCTTTCCTTCAAGCAAATAAGCTTAGAGCCCAATTCCAGCATCCGGAATTCTCTGCCAGGACTATTTCCAACATACGATCATTATATCAATCACTACATGACGTACCCAAACATGACTACAAAATTTTTGCTGAATTCACAACTTGCACCACTTTACTCACAGGACCACAATAACACTCTCTAATCAAATTAGTCGAAATTCCACGAATCTGATGCTCCTATTACACCTCATGACATACATAGGTCTTGCTCAAACTCTTACAATACCGCCACGACAGAAGAGATGTGTAGAAATTCATAACCAACTGCCGAATCGACAAATCATTGGGTCTATACTTCTGACAAAAACCATCACCTCATTCTGAACCAAATAATTATCTTAGCTCCTTAATATACTTCATATAATCAGATTGCACTGATCCTAAATCCAATGATCTCATCTCACCCAGCACGAACTACTCAGGCAATAAGCCACCCAGACATGACCAAAAGTCTCATATGATGCCACAATGCGCCAAGAGGCTACCAATTCGAACGAGATACAAAAGGAAAACGAACTCTTAAAAGGAAATCCAATTACCCCGCGAGCGAATCATGCATGCGACGCGGGCACACAGCTAATATGAGCTTTCCTCAGAAAAATAGGAAACAAGGCACATAAAAATAGATACGGGGAACTGTACTCAACATGACACTGTTGCGGCGCGCAACCCGATCCAAATAACATACCCATGGCGGCGTGCCACCCGATCCACACATAAAATTCACATAAAGAGATACACACCGAGCTAGATTTATCATTACATCAAAATATCGAATGTCGGTCACCAGCACGTCAAGTGCATAATACCATCCCTGGGGAGACATATAGCGATATAAGCTACAAACTCAAGCACAACTGAGGTACGATATACGATCTAAATCTCAAGAGTCTCATTTAACATCATCTCTACGCAGAACCTCAACACATAAGAAATTCACTAAGCTGTCTCACGACTTACACGGTGCAATACATTATTACATGAAATAGCTGACTACAAAATAACACCCCCTGTCTGAATACTCCTCCATAAGGAGCAATGCTGAAATGAACACATTCGGCCTGATATAAGACCTATATTCACATTTAAATCCATCCACAGACCTCAAGTTGATTCTGATCGCACTGAACTAGGCTAATAACCTTTCAAAGGTTCATAATAACTGCCTTTTTTCTCATAACACATAAGAACAACCATCATAACCAGAGTAATCCTCCACAGTCCAAAACCCAATAAACTGAGTGCCCTCCAGGCATCAATTCTCAACTTAACGACATCACTACAATCTTCATACTTGGTTTAACTTCTTCAATCAATCAAGTGACTACATGACACACTTACACAACCTTCCCGTGGGGCACGCTCCCACAACCTTCCGTAACAAATAATAGGTCCGTACATCCAAACCATCGGTCGTACTAATGCTAAAAAGAGATCAAGAATCCTTAACCAGGATGCAAAGCCTTCTTCACAAAACACTAATCTCGGGTGATGCTGAGGACAATACCAACTTACTTTAAACATCGAAACTCCCTTCCTGCTCATCCGAGCCCGTGACATCCTTGTCAACACCGAACTGCAACCTTGATCCTTAATTCAATTTCCATACCACTTACTGCACCCATCATGCCAATATGCAATAGAATATGATTTTCATCACAACTCCGGAACCACTAATAGGTTAACGCTTCATCATATAAAAACTTTTCACCTAACTCACTTCAGGAGAACCATAGTAACACACAGGTGAATTCTCATAACCGTAGAATATGCAAATCTCTAAGTAGCCATCATAGCCCTTCCGGGATCTGCCTCCATATAACAGGCCATAACAGTAGAATGCTTCTGAATAACATCAATTACGGTGGTCGACAAGCCTCACACATTCCGTCTAAATCGCTTGCATAACTTGATCACGCTGAAGGAACTGATCACTACCACCAGTATGCCAACTCAACTATGGCTAACCAATCTATCTTCTTCCAATTTATCCTAGATTGCCTTAGAAATAATAATAACTCCATTCAACGCATAACACACTCCATCTGCACTCATCCCGAGTGACCTTGAATCACGAGATCATGTTGTCTCAAATCCCACGAACCATTTCATACCCCCCAAATGCTACACTGCAAGTCAAAACATCATAGGACATTTTGTTCCTCTTCTCATAAGCTGCTACAAAGTTTGCTTCTTAACCGTACCTATAGGCTCAAAATCATTAGGCACCACACTTTACCCCTTTGAATCCACTAGGGCCATTGTTGAGAGCCACCCGCTCTAACTTGGCCCTGAATATAATCAACTCTATGAATCTTCTAGCGCATGAATACCCTCTCGACGAAGCACCCGGCAGAATCACTTCCCTTGAAACCCGCATCTATACAAGGCATAAATCCTGAATCCTTCCCCAAGTCTGAACATGAGCCAGTAAGGCCAACCATAGCACACCTTTAACAATTTTTTCGCTCAAATTACCACTTATGTTCTTTTCCCGTAGCTGAAATAGCCCATCAATATGCTAATAACCAGAAACATTGCAAGTAGTTAACCATGCAACCCAATCATAGGCGGTGTGACTCTCTCACTTAGCTTGAAGCCACTATTACACAACTCTGGAATTCACCAGGATTCTTTATCTCTTATTGACATAACCTTGCGCAATCAACCGCCAAAATTCTCGGAATCTTCATGTAAAACCCCTTTTATACTCTGAATCATCAACCACATTCGCACGACTGATCTCTTTACTGTACAACCAATAGAATTCTTCGCAGAAGCCTCGCTAACCACGCAACCGCTAACCTGCTCACAGGGAATAACCCACCTATGGAAATAACTTCTCAACATCTTCCAACGCTGCTGCACGGGGTACGATCACTACGATATCAATAACTCATCCTGAGTCCGGGCTCACTCTCTAGCTGCACAAGTACATTCACCCCTCGTGGACATCAATTAAATGTGCGGCAACATCCTTCCAATTCAAAGTTATGTTGTATCCTTCTTCATTTCAAGTAGCTCATTTCTATTATATCAAATCTCCTGCCGCATAATAGCCCATACTTCAAATTAAATCCGTAGACCCAATCACCAATCATTAAAATTCCCAAATCATTCCAAACTCTCCTTAAGGTGCGTAGTCATCCCACCACAAAGCACACACGCAACTCCGCCACTCTCCCACTTTGGCAGAACTTACCCCTTTAATCGACTACTCGACCTTTGCTTCTTATAACTGGCCTTCTACAAAATTTTAACCACCGCCTAACACTCCCCATATGTCCTTTTCTCATCCTCTGCTGCTCAATTGTTGCCTTAAATAAAATCTATCTTCGCAGTACTTGAACCCTTAAATCACTACTAACCTTATTTCGAAGAAAATCTTTCTAGAGGCGTCAACATTAGAAACATCGATTCAATCCTGAACCACCGTACCCCGCGATCTCTGATAGCCATTTCTCCAATATTATTTTACAATATCTTACCCCAAAGGCGAATCGCAGAATACCATAACACCGGCGAACTTAACACATACAATCAAGGACGACGACACAACATCACAGATGAAAATTCCACCACGCTTGAAAATACCAAGTCTTGTTACTCCATCACCCCAAATCTGGACATTCATAGGCTAATTGCTTTTCCTCCGCCGGAAATGAAATATCAGATCTCTAAATAGTGCACTGAGTGGACTTCCTTTCAAATCATTCACTGCCCCAATACATAGGCAAATATCATATCATCAAGTCAATACTCTGTGATAACCAATCGTGAGCATCATAGCAACCTGTGCATAGCTCCAAACTCTTAGAAGTACAACTACCGAGCCAAAACGATAGAAAAATCCTTCCGCAAGGTGACGACAATAACCTAACCAACTATACCGAGAGAAACATCCCGCACCACATCTGTATTACCATTACATTTCTTCGATTCTCGATTTATAACAAGCGGTTCGCGTCGCGTAAGCTTGAGTAGGAAGGAAACAAGGGCATAAGCCCCAAAGAATCAAATCGCATGATGAGGAATCAAGAAGGGAAGTGCTCCAAACATCCCTGTAGCCTCTCGAAGATAAGTACAGACGTCTCCGTACCGATCTGCAAGACTCTACTAGACTTGATCATGACTCGTGAGACCTAAGGGAACCTAGTGCTCTGATACCATGTTGTCATGACCCAAAATCCACAAAGGGTCATGATGGCACCGGACACCGCTGTCAGGCAAGCCAACCATAAATACTTAATTAAATTCTCATTTAAACAATTGTGAAAAACTCTAAAAAAATTCTTCAATTATTACTAGTAAAAGATACTCAGTTCACATTAGATATACATGTCAAGAAGTCAATACAAAATACCCCATAACTATCCCAGAACCCGGTGTCACAAGTGCATGAGCTATTTCTAGAAAGCAATACAATATAACAAACGTCCGGAATATAAATTGGACAGAAAATAAATGCAATAATCTGGAAGAGACTCTGCTGGCTGCGGGTCGTCTCGAGAAGTGCAGCTCACCTAAGTCTCTGCATCAACCTTGTTGCTACGCCCGCCAGACCACTAGTGATCATAAACCTATGCAACAAAAATGCACAACAAGTGTAGTATGAGTACGAAAACAACGTGTACCCAATGAGTATCCCGTCTAATCTCGAAGAAGTAGAGACGAGAGGTCGACTTCGATACTTACTAGTGGTCCAATAATAATATGTCCATAATATAATGAATTGAGGGTTTATATAAACAGGATTTGTAATTCAATAGGTGAAACATGTAAACAATTCTTTCTTTTATGTAAAATTTCCAAATTTCCTTTTTCATCATTTATACACATATTCTCAATCCGGAAAGGGACAATAACAACTTCAATAAGTTTCAAGGCAAGAAATACTAGCATGCGCAAATTATGTCGAGGTCGTACGGCCTGATCCAATAGAAATTTAAAATGTGCACTGCCGAGGGTCAAACGGCCTGGACCATAGATGCATCTATTACCCCACTCATGAATCATACATGCGACGTGGTCAAATTTAAATAAACAATCATCTTGCTCGCGAATCCTACATGCAGCGCAGGTACACATAGAAATACATGCTCAAACAGCCAATTAAAAATTTATCGGGGAATATTTATCCAAATAAAAGCCAATTCTCTTTTAATGATTTAAGAAAAATGAAGTTTAATCCTTTTAGAAATTCATTTTCCAATTCTATAGGATTTAAGCAATTCAAAATGTCAATAAGATTACAAATATTCCAAGTATAGCATGTTTTTGGGTCCTAGACTACCCGGACTTAAATATAATAGTAGCTACGCACGGACTCTCGTCACCTAATGCGTACGTAGCCCCTACAAATAGGAGCACATAACCAATTATTTCGCCTATGGGGACAATTCCCTCTTACAAGGTTAGAAAGGAGACTCATCTTGCTCCGAAGATCCATAACCGGCATTCCACGCCCTTCCAATGACTCGAATCGATGCTCAATGCTCCAAAACTAGCCTATAATTATACAAATCCATTAATATATGTTCAATTACTCATTACAATCCAATTTATAGCAATTCCTAACTCCGATCGAAAAGTTGACAAAATTGCCCTCCGGCCCACGTACCCGAATTCCAAAAAAATTCGAAGATAAAGTTTACCCATGAACTATCGAACTCAAATATATGATTTTCTCTTAGTTTCATGTCCAAAATTCAAGAATACCAAATTTCTAGGTCTTCCTCAAAAACTCCAAATTTCCACTAATTTTCATGTTAAAATCCATACATAATCAATACATTTAACTCCTATTAAGTGGGGATAACTTACCTTACCATTGAATGATGAAACCCCTCTTGAAATCCTCCAAGAATTGCCCAAGCCAAGAGAAAAATGAAAGAAATGGGCCAAATCCCGTCTTAAAACAAGTCACTGCCCAGCACTGCCCTTCTTCGCGAACGCGGAAATGCCCTCGCATTCGCGAAGCACAACCTGTTTCAGCCCCAAAATTTCTTCATCGCGTTCACGAAAGCCAGCTCCCCAGACCCTACGCGTTCACGTTCCAGGCCTCGCGTTCGCGTAGGCCAAAGACATCAGGCCCCGCTCCCCTTTTTCCTTCTACGCGTTCGCGATCTCTCATACGCGTTCGCGTAATCAACTCAACCCACCCCTTCGCATTCACGATTTACACTTCGTGTTTGTGAAGGCCAAATCCAGCAGCCTCCTACTTTCCTCTTCGTGAGCGCGGGACTCCCTTTGCATTCGCGAAGAAGGAAACCAGATTCCAGTAATTAGCAGCAGCTTTTTATCCAAATTCAATCTGAAACCACCCCGAAACACACTCGAGGCTCCCGGGACCCTGTCCAATCACACAGACCAGTCCCATAACTTAACACGAACCTACTCGATGCATCAAATCACATCAAACAACGTCGAAATCATGAATCGTACTCCAATCCAAACTTTATGAACTTTGAAATTTCAAACTTCTACATCCGATGCCAAAACCTGTTAAAGCACGTCTGATTGACCTCAAATTTTGCACACAAGTCGTATTCGACATTACAGACCTAATCCAACTTTTGGAATCGAAATCCGACCCCGATATCAAAAAGTTAACTCTTGGTCAAACTTCCCAAAAACCTTCAAATTTCTATCTTTAGCCAAATGACTCCAAAATGACCTACGAACCTACGAATTCACTTCCGATCGCGCTCCCAATAGCGAAATCACCATACAGAGATATTCCCGGACTTGAAATCCCAAACGTACATCGATAACACTGAAATGCACTTCAACCCAAACTTATGAAATTTCTTCCTAAATGCTAACTTTCACAATAGGTGCCAAAACGTTCCCGGGTCTTCCAAAACACGATCCGGACATACGCCCAAGTCTGAAATCATTATACGAACCTGCTGGAACCTTTGAATCTCGATTCCGAGGTAGTTTACTCAAAAATCCAATATTAGCTAATTCTTTCTACTTAAAGCTTCCGAAATGAGAATTCTCTTTCCAAATCAACTCTGAATTACCCGGAATTCAATTCCGACCATGCGTACAAGTCATAATACCTGAAGTGAAGCTGCTCATGGCCTCAAACTGCTGAACGATGCACTAGAGCTCAAAACAACCGGTCGGGTCGTTACAGTAACAACATTAAATCACTTTATATACTTTCAAAGAAGATCTCATTCCCGAGCTTACATCTATTGACTTACGACATACTTTCACGTACAAAAACATGGGGTGTAACATTATTTCCCCCTTTGGAACATTCGTCCTCGAATGTTGACTGATGTGCTAATCAGTCTCATATCCTATAGATCTCATGAATATTTTAATATTGTCCACCATCTAGGCAATTGTTCTGTGAATAAATTCAAAGACCAGGGCATTCCCTTTTTAGGCCTCTTCTCACATCACGACTTGTGATCGGAATTCATCCAATCCCGTAACTTTGACTACCTTCTGTGTTGCAGCATGTATGACTCTGTCCTTTTATATGCGGATCTTCTCTTTTTTTTTAGCTTTTTGCCAATCTCTTTACCTCACTTTGTGAACACATACAGAACTATAACAAGATGTCCCTCGGATCATATATAGGTGTACTGAAGTTCTTCGCTTGGTACTTTGCCGAACTTACAACTATTGCTATATTTTGTTTCCTAGTCTTGGTTATTTGTCCTTATGGCTTTAGTGCATCTAAGTATGTTATACCGTACTATAATACTTACTTAAGTTTATTATTACCGAGGTGTGCTATACAACTCTTGGTTACTTTCTCACTGCTTATCCCATAACATGCTAGCGCAACCCTGCCACATTAGGAACACATAATCGACCTCGATATCTGAGGACTCCATATCCTGTAATCTCAAATGGTGTCTTCTCCTTTTGAGGGGTTGTATCTTTGTAATGATCTAGAACATGATCTTCATACTGGCATTCCTTCACTTCAGTTACTAAAGAGGATGTTGCCATGTCCTAAATAGTAACTCCAGTACCACCTGAATCTAGTAATCGAATTCCAAGATTAGCTAGCTGATGAACCTCACAAACTATGTCACTCTTCTCTAATTGTAAATATGATAGGCTACCCATAGATCTACGGCTGGGGGCGTCAACTACTACATTTGCCTTCCTTGGACTATATAAATATCAATATCATAGTCTTTCACTAGCTCCAACCATCGCCTCTAACGTAATACATTGTCATTAAGGCTCACGTCTCATTGGAGAACATCTGAAGTGATTTTCCTGATCCACCTATGGGTGATACTATACTTCAATAACCATACTTCATATCATCTCAACGTGATTCATCTTATGGGGGTATTCTAATACCGTGCCATCCATAAAATCCATTTTCTTTAAATCATTACTCAATCGAAGGCCCAAACGTCATCCTCTTATTTATCACAATTACACCATTATTCTACTACCAGGGCAGCATTTCATCTCTTCTAATTGCTCCTATTCTTAGACTCCTCTGAGTTCATTCAGACTGTACCGAGCTTTCTATTGCTTATGAAAACCATCAACTCTCTTGTTTTGATGGGCTTAATCTCAAGGCCTTACCTGTTCTCGTCACCTTCTCACTCACTATTTCACACCTTTACTCATATCTACCTAAAACCTTGTCGCTATAGGATACTTTAGCATGCGACCTAGACATATCGATTCATACTGCTCAAAACCTTCATTTACTTGGTAGCATCATAGATTTCCTTTAATGCCTTCACAATTGTCTTTAAATGTAAGCAATAACTTTTCTGGGTCATTCTGCCACTTGTTGCATTAATACTTGGATCATCTTAGTGCCCTCATATGTTGGAATTCCATGCAACCCATATGATCTTGAATATCACCTTTTGATTTTTTTATCCTTGCCGTTCATTAGCCACCATAGCTGCCACTTTCTTATAGAGTGCATACAATGTTGTTGTGATAATGTTGTTACAAGACCATATCTTCTTTATGTCACTATGCTTAAGTTAAAGCCTACTTCCTTATTTCCTCAACTAGTCTTAACTTACTCTCGCACTGGATCCTTATGTATCAAGTGTTCATTTGCACTTATCTATCAATAACATCTTGTGCTGGAACCCTTACTGCCTCTCCCCGGCATCGTGCTTGCATAATGTTTTGGAGTCGTATCTTATCTATAGGATCTGAATAGATGCAATCTCATTCCTTTCACCTTTTTACCGCATTTTTCCTTTACTATTCCATCGTTACATCTTAATCTTTGGATTCTTTTCACATCTTTATAGACTCTTACTTACCTTGCGGTACCCCTTCTGTACTAAGGATAATTGAATTCCTTACTCACAAGGGTGACACCTAGTGTAACTGGCATACTTAGTCCCTTAAGCATAACTTTGCTTACAGTGCTCGCTTTAGGGAAGCATCTTCCTGAATGACCTTGAAAGGTTATTTTTTTGTTTTCCATTTTATTATCACCGAAACGGAATCTCTTAAATTCTCTTGATGCCAACTATTATCAAATTATTCGGTCCCTAATTCATGTTCAATTTATCTTGTTCACTAGCTCGTACTGATTTCTATTATTCTGGGGGGGTCTAACTTTTCCTTCTGGTAATCACGTTGGAGTCACCAACTCATTTTTTTTTTGAAACAGGGATATGATTTTATGGCTTATACTCTTTTATTGCCTCAAGGCCTGTCACATCTTGTCTTTTCCCTCACTGACTATAGACTTTGTCACTATGTCATATTTTGATTTACCGTTATCATCCATTTATCACATCTTACTCATAATGCTTCATTCACTCTCTTTTTATTCTCGGGCTAATATTTTTGTCCATCACTTTGTTCTAAAACTTCAACAAAATATTTTTCACTTTTATCTCCCCTTACTTCATCTCACTAGCTCTTCGGAATGCCTAACATTCTCCCATTCTTTTTTACTCGAGGCTGGAGTAATACTAAGGTAAATATTTATCCCTTCTAGGATCCACTGCCTATCTTCTGAAGTTTCTAAATATTCTAGTATTCATATCTGATTATACTATTTTAGAGTTCACCATCGGGGTGTCTCACAAGGATATCTATTACCACATTTGCACTATCCTTCGAAAATATCAACTAATGCTAACAATCCATCCATAATTTTGGGTTACTCTAACTCCAACTTTATCCTGATATCTCATCTTTCTCTTAAACTATATTTGTCAGCTCCCATAGGCCATAATTGAGATGGGTGTGGCTAATTGTATATATCTCTGTTACTGTTGAAAGTAACTTAGAATGCTTATATTTCTCTGCTAGAATTGTAAATATTGTTAATCTTCATTAACTAGGTAACTTGTACCCTTCTTCACCTTGCTTCCTTTACTTGCTGAAACTTGTGTCTACCTTCCGATTCTTTTATTCCTTTTTACCATACGAGTGGATAGATATTCTTGCCTTAGGGCTTATTATTAAGAAGCTTAGACATCTTAGTACACACATGATCTGCTAAAGACCTCACATTTACTCATCATAAGCATGATGCAAAATCGAGTTCCTCTGACTCAACTCTTCCGCAACCACCTTCAATCTCTTACCAGCTGTCTTTTTGAATGTAGATATCATTGTATTACGAATAAAATAGAGTTTAATAATTTTAATTCCTACAACTAAGCTCTACAACATGATCTAGAGTAAGAAAAAAGAGTGACAGTCTTAAATGCCCTGTAGCCTCCTGCTTATAAGTGTGGTGCACAACACACCCATAAACAAGACTCTACTAGACACGGCTTGTAGACTCCCTAGGACAGAACTGCTCTAATACCACTTTTGTCACGACCCAAAGCGATGGGCCGTGACGGGGGCACCCGGTACCTTACTCAACCGGGTACCAACATAACATATCTTTCACATAATTCTATCATAGGTAAATGAACCGGAGTAAAGTATGAGGGAATACAAACTTATACATATGAAGTACAGGCCTATAAGGCGGGCATGATTCTTTATATACTCGAAACATAGGCCGACAAGGCCATACAAGTATTCGTATACATGACATTTGTCTACAAGTCTCTAAGAATACATAATATCATAAAGGTCAGGACAGGGTCCCGCCATACCAATCTATACATATACTAATCATACTAACCAAAGAAGTAACTTCGAAGCAAATGGAGCGCACCAACACCTTATGCTAAGCTGATAACGTACTTGGAGGAATCTCGACCTGTCTATCAGGACCTGCGGGCATGAAACGCAGCATCTCCAGGCAAAAGGGATGTCAGTACAAATAATGTACCGAGTATGTAAGGAATGAAAATCGGTAACTAGTAGACATGAGAGAAACATGGAGTAAAAGACTCAACATGTATATCTAAATAACTCTGTGAATCATTTAGTATTATAATGTCGTACATATGCGTATAAATGTCATACCATGCATGGGTATATGTGTTAATAATATCAAGCCTTTGAGGGCATCCCATCATATTATCTCGGCCACTATGGGCAAATCATTAACGTATACCAGCTGATCAGGTGGTGGTGCATATATAATGTCATAATCGTTTCCCATATCCCATATACATATATATACATATATACGCATATATAACGCCATCTGGTCATGGGTCAATGTACATGAATGCAATGCATGAGAAGTACGTCAATAAAATCTCTTGGAATATCATAAGATCATTATGTCTTCGAGTAATATCATGAAGTGAACTCTTTCAACTTACTTATTTTTCTGAGACCCATGAACAGATGATAGGATAATATGACACATGGAGAATCAAGAACATAAGCATCTCTAGCATTTCTATGAATAAAGTTATTTATGGAAGTTGTGCATTTGCACGTTTCATTTACATTGTATGGATCATGACAAAAGAAATAAGGGATAGCCTTAATATACCTGTATGACATCTTCCTTATTACTCAACCAAGCTCGACACAATGTCTTGCATCTTCAACAAGTGAAATGATATTGTCGTTAATATATAATGTCGTACCATCGTATTTGGCTAGTCGTATAGCTTAAAAAAAATCGGGTAGAACCTCCCCTATTTTTAATACATCCCAAAGACTACTAAGGGTCATCAACATCCCAACAACAACAACTATAACCAACAATAGCAACAACAACAATGCAATCCAATATGAGTTTCTCCGATTATCTTAACAATCATATTGAGCGGCAAGCTCGTTTTTACTCATAACAAGATATGAATTGAATCCAACTCTTATTTCATAAATTAGTTTACAACCTTAAGAACATCATACTTATATGTACCATATTATTTCTAGTTTAAAACATCCACAAAATGCCTTCCAAAATAGCCCCATACGTCTAGCACCCTAAATTTTTATCGTCAATCACTTATTTTTCATCTTTTCTTCTTCAATAAACTTAATTAATACCTAGAAAAGCTTAACAACAGCAGCCAAAACATTATTAAATTATTTCTCACAATTTCCAGTCACCACAAATCATATATTTAGCCACAAAACAGCCCAATCAAAGAGAACACCATATCTCATGTTCTTTCAAGTGCTATCTTATGATTTTTCACTCAAACAACACAACCAACACAAGATTAGCCTTAGTCACAATCAAGAAGATGTTATACATACCTTGGAAAACATCTACAACTCGAAATCCTATCTTAACTTAGCTCACAATAGCCCTCAATAACACCACAACATCATTGAAGCATTCTCTTGTAGTCTTTAACACCTTTGATGATGATTTGAGTTGATTTCCCTTTAGTTTGGTTCTTGGGATCTTGGACCATCTCTTAGAGAGAATTGAGATATTTTGGTGTATGTTTTCTGTGTATAATGATGAGATATACAAGGAAGAAGATAACTTATAAGCCCACCGCCTCAATTCTCCAAGTAGGTGGGTAAGCTGCCTGCTTGGCAGCTTGAGCAGTGCAACTTCGGACGCGTGCATCTCTCTAATACGACATCGTATTGACAAACAGTTTGCAGTGTTGTAAACTAGACACATAGGGGTTTAATTACATATAAATATCTCCATGTAACTCTCAATATATTGGGAGAAAACTACATCCTAACTGGCCTATAAAACTGGCAGTTTCTCCGAAGTGCGGCGACATGACTTGGCGACCCTACTATATAAATTCATATTTTTTACCCCTATGTCATATGAATAAATGGTTTGGACCATTGGAGACTACGTTCTAAGACCTTCATTTTTGTATATAATATGTCCTAAAACGACTTCATATGACATATGAAATATATTGCTCAAAATGCTTCATTACAAGGCAAATCCTTAGTCGATTTTTCCGCAACTTAAATCCGATTTTTTCCAAACTTTATATTCATATCCAAATATCATATATAGTCATATCCAAACATCATATATAGTCATATCTTGACTTTAAACTCATTTAAATCATGATTAACAAGTCTCATATTCATCTTAACTTGCTTAAGACTTCAGTAATCCTTTCTTATCCTTGTAGAAGGATTTCGTCCTTTTTGAGTTTATATTAGATAATCCTATAATGATAGTGATGTCTGAAGTACAGGGTATAACAATATTAAATCACTTTATATACTTTCAAAGAAGATCTCATTCCTGAGCTTATATCAATTGACTTACGACATACTTTCACGTACAAAAACATGGGGTGTAATAATAATAAAACTGGATATCCCTTTTTTGTAATTAATATAAGTTCATTGTTTGTGTGATCACATGTTTTAAAGGAATGAAGTGATTTAAGCTCTTAATTATAGGGAAGACTTGTTCAGTAATTTCTTGTTCTGAGTTTATTGTTGTATATCATGCCTAATTAGAATTTCATATTATTATATTATTGGACCACTAGTAAGTATCGGAGTCGACCTCTCGTCACTACTTCTTCGAGGTTAGACGGGATACTTACTGGGTACGCGTTGTTTTCATACTCATACTACACTTGTTGTACAGGCACATGTGTGTTCAGTGGCCTTGTGGGCGCAGCGGCATGGGTGATACACGGTTAGGTGAGTTGCATCTTATGAGACGATCTGCAGCCAGCAGAGTCTCCTTCAGAGTACTTGTGTTTTCATTTTTGTCCAATTTTATATTTCGGACAATTATTGTATTGTATTTTAAATCCTAATAATTGCTCATGCACTTGTGACCCGGGATCTGGGATGATTAGGGGATATTCATTATTGAAATTGGAAAATATCATTATTATTTTGTAAAGTTTATCTGTTACTAGTCAAATTGAAGGAATTTATAGTTTCAAAAATATTAAAAATAGAATTAAATAAACTATTTAATGTTGGCTTGCCTGACAGCGGTGTCCGACACCATTACGACCTTTAATGAATTTTCGGTCGTGACAGCCCCGCTCTTTGCCAAAAAACCACATTTATGAAAAGGATCAAAGTGATGGAAACAATGTATAAGATGGAGAAGATAAAGGGGGAATCCGAAGATGATGTATGATTTTAAGTTTGGTTGGATTGTTGTTTAGTTAGATGTTGACTTTTGAATATTACATTTTGAAGTTTGGTTGCATTTTTGTTTAGTTTTGACCGGATGATTATGAAGTTTGGTTGGATAATTTTGATGTCTGATGAGACAGTTTGGATGTGGATAGTTTATGAAGTTTTACTGTTGTTAAGTTGTTTTTTATTGTAGTTGCACTTCTGTTTCTATTGAATATGTGCAGCAAAAAATAAGCACTGCCTGGCAAAAATATACCAGAATTACCGAGAGACTTGCTGACAGAGTCCACCGGAAAATTGTTTATTTGTAAATCCAAAATTCTTATTTACCGAGGGACTCCGAAGGTATATTTAATTTTGTAAATTTCATTGAACATATCGATGTATCTATCGAAATTTGGATTAATTCATATTTTCAAAATTTTAAATTTACTAAATTAAAATTCTAAATATAGGATAGTGTCCATCGGTAACATTAAATTATTATTTTTAATTTATCGATAGATCTCCATCGATATGAATATTATAGATATTATATTATTTATAACATACCGGATATCCGTCGGTAAATAGAATTATCTGAACAAGTTGTGTCAAAAAGCTAATCGATGGTTGTCCGATGGGGTCCCTCAATAATTGGCGAGGGAGTATGTAGGTCAATTTTACCGAGGAATGATTTACCTACGTACCAGGGGCGAAGCCGCGTTAGGTTAAGTCAAAAAACTATATTATATATATATATAGGTAAAAATACTAAGTTTTAAAAGTATATAATATATATTGAATATTCTTTGTCAAAAAAAATTCTCTTCTTTTAAATTTGAACACCCTTGGAGAAATTTCTGGCTTCGTCACCGCTGCGTACCACTTAATGACGGTCTTCCCTCGATAAAGCCTTGTTACCGAGGGACGTCCCTCGGTAACCTAAGTCGATAAACAACTGTTTTTAGTAGTGAAAATACAAGTAGTCTAGCCTATCAAAGAGACAAATATAATAAATAGGTAGATAGCATGGAACTTCGATCTTGCGATTCCAATGGCAGATAAATACAAACTACGCATATCATATATAAAACACTCCAAATCACGTCTGCTCCTATAATAATGCTATAAAAATGTTTATTTTTCTACTTGTTTGTTCCTCGAAAACTTCAATAGGCAGAAAGCTAGAATTTGGTCGAAAATCCTTAACCAGTATTCCATCTAAAATTCTATCAGTCAATCAAATAGTTCATAATTATAAACTGTTTGGTAAGTGATATGAATTCCACGCCCATCACAATTGGAATGTGTGACGACCCGGTCAGTCGTCTAATGAGTTATCGCTTCATTTTTTTCATTTCTGCCTTTTTATGCTTTGTTATCCGTGTTATGTGGTATCGGATTGTTCGGATAGAATCCGAAATGATTTTGGCAAGGTTTGAGACACTTAGTCTCTTTTAAGAAAATTTAAGTTGGAAAAGTCAACCGGATATTGACTTATGTGTTAGAGGGCTCGGATGTGAGTTCTGATGGTTCGGTTAGCTTCGGGAGGTGATTTGGGACTTAGGAGTGCGATCAGAATGGGTTTTGAAGGTCCGGAGTAGATTTAGGCTTGAATTAACGAAGTTGATATTTTGGCGATTTCCGGTTGGTAGGCGAGATTTTGATATAGGGGTCGGAATGGAATTCCGAGAGTTGAAGTAGTTCCATTGTGTCATTTGGAATGTGTGTGCAAAAATTTCAGGTCATTCGGACGTGGTTTGGTTGGGTTTTTGATCAAAAGCGGAATTTGGAAGATTTTGAAAAGTTAGGCTTGAATCCGATGTGTTTTGGGTGATTTGATGTTGTTTGAGGTGTTTTGATGATTGGAACAAGTTTGAATAAGGTATTAGGATATTTTTGTGCTTTTGGTTGAGGTCCCGGGGGCCTCGGGGTGATTTCGGGAGGTTAACGGGAAGTTTGGATTGTTGTTGCAGCTGTTGAATTGCTGCTTCTGGTATTTTCGCAGCTGTGGATTGGGGACCACATGTGCGGCGCCGCATATGCGAGGGAGTGGCCACAAAAGCGACCAGAGGTATGTTGGACTAGGACCGCAGAAGCGGCTAGGAGAACCGCATCTGCGATGTCGCAGATGCGGGCGAGGACTGCAGATGCGGATGGCTGGGAACTTAAGTGATTCCACAAAAGCGGACGTTGAACCGCAATTGCGGTACCGCAAAAGTGAGTATGGGACCGCAGATGCAAAAAGGTCTGGGTAGAAGGTATAAATTGTCTTCTTCGCGAAATTTTGCTAAGTTTATCATTTTTGAAGACGGGAAAGAGGCTAAGGCATAGGATTTCAAGAGGAATCAAAGGATATCAGTTGGGTAAGCTCCCTAAGCTTAATTACTTGGGTTTAAGATCATTTTTCATTGTTTAATCATGGTTTTAGTGGAGATTAAGGAGGAAAAATTGGGGATTAGGGCTTGAGTTTAAGAGGCCTCTAAATGGAGATTTGAGGGGTCATTTGGATTTCGATTTCAGTATTCTTGATATGTATAGACTTGTGGGAGGATAAAGATCCCGTTGATGTAGAAATTATTGAATTCCGAGACTTGGGACCGGGGGTCGGGTTTTGGTAATTTCGGGATTTGTGCCATTTATTGATTGTTTTCGCTTGGGCTTCGTTCTATTAGCATATCTTGACGTCCTCGTTCTGATTTTTGGATAGATTCGATGCGAGTGGAGGCCGATTCAAGAGGCAAATGCGTCGTGAGCTAGAGATTTGACTGGTTCGCGGTGAGTAATGATTGTAAATGATGTTCTGAGGATTTGAAATTGCACATTGTAGTGTTATATTGAGGTGAGACACACACTTGATGACGAGCGTGGGGTCGTGCACTATTGGGGATTGTGACTTGGTCCGTCCTGATTAATGAGTTTACTGCGTATTTGACTGAAATCTATTTGTTATCATCATTATTTGGGTTGAATGCCATATTTGGGCCTTGTGCCAACTATTTGAACCCTTCGAAAATTTTTACTGGTATTTCCTTACTGTTTTGACTTTATACTTGAACTCAGTCATGTTATATTTCACTATTTTCCGTACTCAGCCATGTTTAATCTTTTTTAACACTTACATTATCTTTTAAATGATATTTTGGGCTGAAAAACATATTTTACTACTGCCCGAGTGGCTTGTGAGGATTTTTGACTGAGTAAGGCCGAGGACCTATGTTGTGAGGAAACATTTGATACTGATTATCAGGCCAAGGACCTGAGATATGTACGCCACGAGGTGACTTGATTGATATGAGGCCGAGGGCCTAGTGATAATGCCACGAGGTGGCTTGATATTGCGTTTGGGCCGTAAGGGGCCCCTCCAGGAGTCTGTACACCCCCAGTGAGCGCAGGTATCCATTGTGATATGAGATTGAGCCCGGGGGGCTGATATTGTGATCTGAGATTTGAGCCCGATGGGCTGGTACTGTTCTGAGATATTGCCCGAGGGGCGTATTTGTTGATACTGTTCTCGAGGGGCGAGTCTTTATGTGTTTACTTTTCATAATTGACTGTCAATTACCTGCTTAAGTATGGAAAAAAGGCTTTTCATGAAACTACATCTGAGATAAAGAATTTTACCTATCTTTCATTGATTTACTGGTTTTACTGCTTCATTATAGAATTCTTTGTGCCTTACGTAGTTTCTTGCTTTCAGTCTTTATTTACATTTGTTACTCGCAGAGTTGGAGTACTCACTTTACTCCCTGCACCTTGTGTGCAGATTCAGGCGTAGCTGGTTCCACTCCCGAGTGATGATCCCTCCAGCTTCAGGCGAACATTCGGAGTTCACGAGGTAGCTGTTGGCGTCCGCAGCCCCGTGTCTCTACTCCTTTATCACTTCCATCTCTTTTCAGACAGTTGTACTAGTTTATTGACTTAGCTGATTTGTATTATGATTTATAGATGCTTATGAGTAGTGACACCCCGGTTAGGGCTGTATATGGGTGTTCTTCCGCGTATTTATGTTATCATGGTTATTTCGGATTTATTTTATCGCATTTAGACCGTTTCTTAAATGCTTAACTGTTAATAAATGGAAAATGGAAAGTGTCGGCTGGCCTTTTCTTCACGAGATGCGCCATCACGACCGGGTCCGGGTTAGGATCGTGACAGAATGTAAATATATTTTGAACAGAGATGCTGGTTTGCTCGAGAGGTTAAAAAGGGGAAGACTTAAGATCTTCTGCACATAAGTGCGCGTGGGTTCGAACCCAACAGCCAGCATGTCTTCCTTTTATTTTGCCTCTTTGCTAGGAGAAATTCTCTTGAATTCCTTCTCCAACACAATAAATTTTCCCCTCCTCAATTTCCATAAAAATAATTTTCTTTTGTGACTTTCTTGTGCTCCATTGGGTGACTACGGAAAATTACTCTAGGCTGTACAATTTAAACTTAGCAAGTAACATGCACTTTGAAGAATGAAGATTGATATTGGAAGAGCAGGAGTGCTTTAAATTTGACTACATAGTGTTTTATACTTCTCTGTATTTCCTTTCTATTTAAAGAACAAAAACAAAAGAAGAACTGAAAAATAAGAATTGGCAACAAAGCAAAGCTAAATTGGATCGTCGTACAAAAATAATGCGTCTGCCGGGAGTCGAACCCGGGTCTATGCTTGGAAGGCAATTATCCTAACCGTTGGACTACAAACGCTGTTGTCGAAAATAGTCCACCTATATTATTCTAAGAATCGTGGTGTTTGATTTGTGCATATGGTTCTTCACTTCTTCGTATATTCAGGGGAAAAATATTCCCCTTAATTATATGGAAAGTAAATCGAAAAAGAGCACTTTTTCGGATTCATTCGTGCTCAGAGGTACATATTCCGAAATTTCTTTGGCAATTTGAACGCATGAAATGAGAACATTTTTGCAACTTTTAAATCTCAAATTTGGTTAAATCCTTATTTTCTTTCCTCGTCTCTTTTTGAGTCAAATCTTGTCTGATAGGGTATAGAAATATATTCCCTTCTATATTGCCATGCTAAAGGAGAAGAGTAAAAACTAGCCAGCCCCAGATTACTTTGGTTTCTTGGTGTTCCATCTAACTTAAACCATGAACTGAACAATGTCGAAAGGCCTGAGACTACTAATAATAAAAATGTAGCCCACTCAACGAACAAAATGGGATTAGAGATTTTTACATGATAGATCTTTTTTAAAGAGTTAATAATATAAATAGTATTACTTTTGCTTTATTCCTAAAACAGCAAATTAATTTACAATTATGGCATGTTTTAAAATCTCATATGTTTTTTTGCCTATATGTTTTAAAAGATTTATTAATTAAGGAATCAATAATTAAGGGATGGATTACTAATTTGTTCTCATTAATTGATCCCCTTAAAACCTAATATATATATATATATATATATATATATATATATATATCTTCGTTGATCAAACAACTCCATTCTCTCTCTCCCCTCTCATCTTACATCTTTTTCAACTGGACCATGATGCCTCTTTCATTGTTTCATAAATATATAACGAATATTATGCTATGTATTAATTTTTATCTATTCCATCAATAAACAAGAATATGTTCTAGCTAAAACAAACATGCGCAAATACATATACATTATACCATTAGCATATCATTTATATAATAAAATATTTTTAATTAGATATGCTATATGCCAAAATTATTTCATAAATATATAATGAACATATTATATACCATAATATTCCTTGTATAATTATTAATGTTGTTTAAATCTTGTTTGCTGTATAAATCATAATTATAGTTCATATATATATACCATGTAGTTTTTTGTGAATAACAGGATTTGGTATTGTTAATTTATATTTATCTTGATTCACACTTAAATACACATGATATCATAATTATACAATGTATAACCATCAGAATATCACAGTTGCTTATGATAGTATGGTTATTATAGCAAGGGGCAAATTTTTGGAAAACAAAGAAAAAAGGAAAATAAGAAGAAAAAAGGAAAATAAGAAGAAAAAAATGAAAGGAAGATAGAGATATTCTCAAATGAAATAGGGGATGGAACAAATTTGAATAGCTGCTATTCTCATGGGAACATTCCAGTAGCCTTTTATTGTTCTTTTACTTTTTTTCCAAGTCTTCATTCATTATAGTTTTGCTAAAAGTGATGAATTAAAGAATACAAAATTGACATATTATATATCTAGTATAATTCATAATATTTTTAAGAAATTATATTTGTATAAATCATATTATAATTCATATTATATACCATATATTTTTCCTACTATATATACAATGTATTTTTATATTGTAGGATGTGATATTTTAACTTGAATAACAAGTATGTTTAATTAACTTGAATAACAAGTATGTTTAATTTATATACTTTGATCCACACTTATATGCACATTATATATATGATTATACCATTATTATACAATTTATATATCATGTATTTTTAATTTATGTATCTTTATATTCACACTTAAATACACATTATACTATATTATTTATACAATGTATATAACATAACACATAATACAGCTAATATATGCAATAGTGGATAAAGCATATAAACTTAGGGTGTGTTTGGTATGAAGGAAAATGTTTTCCATGGAAAATGTTTTCCTAGAAAATGTTTTCCATGGAAAATGAGTGGTTTTATCACTTATTTTCTCTTGTTTGGTTGGTAAGTGGAAAACAAATTTCGGAAAATATTTTCTATTGTTTGGTTAGAGAGTAGAAAATATCAAAATATTCATAAATAATTTAAATATAATAAACATGAAGCCATAAACTTTCAAACCAACAACCTTCCGAACCCACAAATTTCATAAACTTTCGAACCGCTAAACTTTCAAAATCGCGGAATTTCAAACCCGTAAACTTTATAATTTCTAAACCCGTAAACTTCCAAACACATAAACCTCTGAACTCATAATTTTGGAACTTGTAAAATTTCGAACCTGTAAATCGAAAGATAAAAAAAATAAACTGAAAATATATATAAAAAAATATTTTTTCCTTGGGGGGGTGGGGGGAGGGGCAGGGGGTATGTGCAGAAAAATAAAAAAAATAGAAATTTGATGGGGTGCAGAAAAACGAAAAAACAGAAATTTGAGAATTACAAAAAAAGTAAAAAAAAATTTGGGGGGGTGGGGGCAGTGAGGGTGGGGTTTTGGCGGGGATAGCAGGGTGGGTGGTGACGAAAAAAAACTAAAATTTTAAAAAAAAAACCTTTTTGGAGAGAGGAGGTGGGTGGGTGTGGGGTGGGTTGGTGAGGGAGGAATAGGATGGGGAAGGTTGAGAAGGAGTTTTGAAAAATGTTTTCCCTTCACTTGATAAGGAAAACATTTTCTTTCAATTGGAGGAAAATGAGTTGATAAGGAAAATATTTTCCAAAATATTTAAGTCAATCAAACGTGAAAAAATTGAAAAACATTTTCCGAAAAATATTTTACTTCTTGCCGAACACACTATGTACTGTGCCAAAGGCAACAAGAGGATCTAATCCTTTTTTGTTGGATATTTATCGATAAAATAGGAAAATAGTTAATGGGGTTGAGTGGGCGAGATTTGCGGATACGTTTCTGCTAATTTTATAATTATTTTTCTGCCATCTTTGTTTATTAAGTAACCCTGCTGGATTGGTATAATTACTTCTTAAATATTGCCCACTTATGAAACTTTCCCATGGGATTAAGGTTCAGATTTGTAACAAACTTAAAGAAAAATTGTAGTGGCCCATATGATCTACTATATTGTACAAGAGAAAAATTGTTAAAGAAAGATCCAACTCAAATCAGGAATCTTGCTAAGTGGCCCGAAATCAGCATTAGTGCATCACAGACAGATTAAGTGGCCCGAATATATATATACACTTGGTTAGAACTGGTCTTTAGTTCTACGATTTCGAGACATTGACGTGTAAATTTTGAGATAAGGAGATACTCATTTATCACTATTTATATATAAATTAGTAATTATTATATATAGAAAAGGTAATTAAGTACAACTAACCTCTCTATTGGAGTTTATAACCTAGCATAGCTAGGTACGTAAAAGTCTCTTAAATAAAGCTAGAGAAACATTTGGAGGAATATAATTTTAAAAAAGCACCATCATATTGCTTGAGCATAAGGGAGGGCTAATAATGATCTATCTGGGGTTGAATTTTTTGCATAAACAATCGCTGAAGATTATTCTGTGAAAAAAAAAAGTTAATTTTTTGGAATAATATAAAATTCTCTAGAATATCCTAGTTTAGTATCCTTGATATTTATCTAGTAGACATATCTAGATGTTCTAGAATGTTGTGGGAAGATAAGACATATCTAGATATTCTAGAGTGTTGTTAGAAGATAAGGTTGCTAGAATCTTCTTTGTACATTATCTAGAATCATCCATAGGCTAGTATAAATAGGGGGTATCTTGTTCATTTGTAAGCAAGCCAAAAATCAAGAAAACCTTCTTTCCAAAATAAATTCTCTTATCTAAAATCTTTCTTCTCTTTTCAAGCTTCCTCTTCTTTAGTTGAATCATCCAATCTTAATTAACGATCTTGGGCCAGCAGAAGGTCTCCAAATAATATTATTCTTGTGCTATTCTTTACATATCCAACATATCTTATGTGCTCATTGTCTTCATCTTGTACTCCAGTACTCTTTTGCGCGCTTCCCTAAGAATCACAGAGGTGCCCTCTTTTAAATTACCTACACAATAGTCTTAAAACTTTTTTCCACTATCTTAATGCTTATCATATATATAGAGAGAGATTTAACTCCTTACAAAATGATCTATCCTGTAAATATTTTAATGTAAATTCAAGAAGGTACTTTAACAAGTTATTATATAGGTTGAACTGCAAATTATACTGGAGACGAATGTATTTAATAAATATTAATGCCACATGATTGACTAATTTTATTGATGAATACTTCCAAACATTTTCAAATGTCGATACACTTTTTTACAAACATTTCCAGGATATGGCAGGGTAAGTACTGTCGACTACCGGCAAAAATGGCCAGGCCTGTTAGCTTGTTGGTTCAGTTCTGAAAATCATAATGCAGATAAACCATGCCAGCTGAGCATCCTAATAAATCCCCTGCCGACATTCATTTCTTGTTTTCCTCTTCTTTTCGAGCTTTATATTAACTTCGTTTATATATGTATATCTTTTTGTAATTTTGGCTTAAAATTAAGTTGGGACAGTGAAGAATCTTAGCATATGTGGAGTAGCTCAACTTTTATATAAACAACATCAACAACAACAACAAACTCAGTAGTTTCCCACAAGTGGAGTCTGGAGTAGATAAGATATACGTAGCCTTACCCCTACCCCTGGAAGGGCAGAAAGGTTATTTCTGATAAACCCTCGGCTAGAAAACGACTGAAAAAGAAAAGGTAATTGCAACAAGTAGGAATAATAGCAAGATGTAATAAGATTGAATCCAAGAATGCAGTCAAACGCTAGGTATTAATAGCCATCTATGGATAAAAGATATTATACTAACACTAATGCTAGCGAACTAAGACAAAGAGAAACACTCGACTATCTACTAATCTTCTACCCTAATCTTTGACCTCCACACCTTCCTGTCTAGGGTATGTCCTCAGTCAGCTCCAGCTGCGCCCATGTCCCGCTTAATAACCTCTCCCCAAGACTTCTTAGACCTACCTTTACCCTTCCTGCTACTCAGTGAGGCTAACCGCTCGCACCTCCTAACTTGGGCTTCTATACTTCTCCTCTTAACATGTCCGAACCATCTCAACCTCGCCTCCCGCATCTTATTCTCCATAAGGGTCACTCCCACTTTTTTTCGAGTAACTTCATTCTTAATCTTATTCAACGAGTATACCCACACATCTACCTCAACATCCTCACCTCAGCTACTTTTAGCTTCTGGGTATGAGAGTTCTTGACCGGCCAACACTCTCTTCCATACAATATAGTCAGTCTAATTACAACCTTATAAAACTTACCTTTAAGTCTCAGCGCCACATTCTTATCACACAAGACACCGGAAGCGAGCCTCCCCTGTTATCTTGTATTATAGATCCAAGATACTTGAAACTATCTCTCTTGGGGATGACTTGTGTATCAAGCCTCACCTCTATATCCCCTTCCTGGGTATTGTTGCTGAACTTGCACTCCAAGTATTCCGTCTTGGTCGTGCTCAACTTGAAACCTTTAGACTCTAGGGTATGCCTCTAAACCTCCGGCCTCTCGTTAACATCACCCTACATCTCGTCAACTAAAACTATGTCATCAGCAAATAACATACACCATGGCACCTCACCTTGAATATGTATCGTCAATACGTCCATCACCAAGGAAAATAGGAATGAACTAAGAGATGATCCCTGGTGCAACCCCATCATAATCGAAAAGTGTTCCGAGTCTCCTCCCGATGTCCTAACCCGAGTCTTAGCTTCATCATACATGTCCTTAATCACCTTAATGTAGGCTACTAGGATCCCTGTAGCCTCCAAGCATCGCCAGAGCACCTCTCTCGGAACTTTGTCATTTGCTTTTTCTAGGTCATGAACACCATGTGCAAACATTTAATGCGCAAAATGTTAAGACAACAACAGAGTAGTTCATCAATAATTTGAGTATAAGTGGAATAGCTTAAAACCATAAAGCAAGTACTATAGTTTATTCCCTCGGGTCCACTTTAATAATTTTTTTTACTGTTTTTACATACTCTCTCTCTCTCTCTCTCTCTCTCTCTCTCTCACACACACACACACACACACACACATATATATATATATATATATATATATATAAAAGCAAATCTTTCAATTTAAAGACTAAAAAGTCGAGTCTCAAAAATAAAGTCTAGTACTTCTGTAGAGTCTAGTACAAAAATAACTTGTTTCATAAATTTTTTGGTCCGAAAATCTTTTTGCTCTGATATCAATATAAGGGGGTTAGATAAAATAAAAGTCTATAGTTAAAATCTGAATAAAAGTCTATAATTAAAATCTGAATGAAAGTCTATAGTTAAAATCTTCTTCGTAGATGGTATAGATGATATGATTGATGGTATGATAATATTAACAATATCAGATGCAATTGTTTTCTATATATATCTGAACAGATACTACTATTGTGTTGTAGGTATATAAAATGTACGGCCAAATCTACCATCGAATAAAATTCGGTTTCTATGTCTAATATAAATTCTTCTAAACTTTGGATAAGGCTCTTAGCAAAGCTTTCAGGATGGATATAATTATTACGATTATTGGACATTAACAATAAAATTATTTTTTGCGATTAAACTCTTATGTTGTGAAAATCTTACTCGGTACTCTCTCTCTCTCTCTTATTCTATAGACTTGTATAGTTATAATATTATCCAAATTATGAACTGAGATTACCCCTTTACTACTCTTTTTTTTAATTCACTATGTTCATCTCTTCTTCCCAATCTTTTAAAGATTTTAACTCTTTTCTTAACTCTTATTTCTTTAACCTCACCCCGGCCATGGTTAAACACTTATACCCTTCTTAATTATTTTCGGGTTTTACTTAACCGGTTTCTCCTAGAAATTTACAGGTTAATCCATCATAATTGTTAAGGAATTGGGAAGCTAACAATATACTTAGAGTGATATCTGGACCAAACTACTATATCTCCCCATCATTTAGACAAACCCCAGAAAAAACTGTAGGAATTCACCTTTTAGCATTAATTAACAATAAAATTGACCATATTAACCTTAATTTGTTCATAAGAGTACAATAAATACTCCTAGACACTTTTACTTCAAGGACAGCTTTGAAAAAAAGAAATTACTTCATTCTTGATATGTGGGAAAAAAAAACAAATAGTGGACCACAAAAAAAATCAATTTAAGTGGATTGAAGGGATACATTCAAAATTTAAGACAATGGATAGAGTAGTCCAATACCTCTAAAAAATTTATTACTATGCATAAGTACCAGAAAAATCATAATAGTTCCTGTGAAAAATCCTTAGCTTGTGGTATGCAAGTAAAGTTGGAAATTAAAAAAATTATGTTCAATCATAATTAAAAAGAGAATAATTTGTGGGCAAATATAGCAACAAATAGTGGCCCCTTTATGGTATTAATGGGGTTCCCAGTGAGAGTAATTACGTACGGTTCTTAGAGTTGGAGCAATCATGATTTTAAATGAAGGATGAGTCGTAACTATTTAGCTTGTAATGCAAAGAACAAAGAAGACAGCAAAATGAGGGAGACCTCTCAACCAACAAAGTCAGTCTTTCTTAAATTGTCTAATATACTCTTGTGATTCTTGGTCTTGGACCCCACCTTACTGTAGTTGTCATATTTGACAAACTCTTTATTTATTTAATCCAGGCTACAAAATGTTTGTTTAAAAACTAGAGTAAGAATACATATACATTGCTTAATTAAATGTGCGTCGAAGGACGTTATCATGGTACTTTGCAGCCACTGGCGTTAAAATCATTCGCCTTTGCTTAGAGGAGAGACCTAATTTTGGAATTTAAATTTGTGATTCCATTGATTTATTAAGGAAAGTTGTACGAGTCATTCATATATATATATGGTGGACAATTCCAGGTGGAGACTTTTGTGAATTCTGCCATTCATCAATGTCAGGCAGAGGCAGAACCTCCAGAAAACATGTTACTACTTCCTTTACAAAAAACATATTGTAAGGTGGAGAAGAAACTTCATGTGACTTAACCTTTGTAGCTAAACCCTAAAGGAAGTCATCAAATTAAAGATTCTACTCAACCTAGATACATTATTTCAGGAAAAAAAAACCTCTACAAATGTTCTTAGAGATTTTCATTCAAATATCACTAATTATCAAGCCCACTCGACTTTATTACTCCACCAATAGTGGCGGAGCCAGAATTTTCTCTAGGGAAAGCCAAAATATGAAAAAGTAAATATACAAAAAAAAAATTAAGAAAATTCAACATATAATATATATACAGTGTAACTTCCGGTGAAATGGGTGACAAGGTGGCTCCGCAATATAATAGCAAGTAATAACTTGATTGATTATTCATATATTTTTGCTTAATCCAAGGAAAGGGTTCAAATGAGAAATCCAAAAATACTAAAACAAGAAGTCAGTTCTAGATCACTTTCGTGTATATAGTAGTCTCTGTCTAGCATGTGAGATTAATTGACTCCACCCTAATTACTTGTCTCAAGGTAACATAACGAGTACTCTTTACTTATTTGCGGTACACTTTAAGACAGCGGTCACTTCACTTGATCACTTATGGATACTCTATGTCATTTACACCAAGATACTAATTAGATTGAAGTGCAAAAAGTAACAAGGATGATTGAGTCCTCAAAAACGATTCTATTTTTTTAACGATAGTGGGAGGTTTTGGTATTTTGTTTTTCTTTCTCCCCATATGTTGGTAATCTTTTAATTCGAGCTTTGAACTTCAAATAATCATATTTCAGATTGCGACATAAGCGACTAAAATTTGAACTCTCTGGGATGTCCACTTAAATAAAGTTATATGGTTTTTCTTATGAAATCCTGTGTAATTTTCGCAAATGATACTGCATAGTTTCATGGTTATTTTCCATTTCTAATCAAATCCTTGATGATGGTAACAAAAATTAATATACCAATCATCCAAATCCTGAGACACTCAATTAATTGCTTGTCTTTTGGTACGATGTCATAACCATTTCTGAGACATATGCAAGGTACTTTAATTTCTATGTGTCACCATTAGCATTTTGGGCAAAGAATGCTAAAAGTTGGTTATCTTCTATTATAAGGGGTACCAGAGCCGGAGTCAAGATTTGAAGTTTATGGATTCGAGAATCTAATCTGTTTAAGTTACTGAATTCTAAATTAATAAATTGTATATATTTGATGAATTTCTTAAAATATACATGATTTGGACAAAAGCTATTGGGTTCGGCCGAACCTGTAAATCGTGTTTTAGCTCCGGAACCAAAATGTGATTCTTTTGGACTCAAAGTACACAAATAGATGGTAAAAAAAAGTTACATTTTTATATATAGCGCCACAATACCTAGCGCTATACATTAACAGTAACGGCACCGTTAATGTATAGCGCCAGGTATTGTGGCGCTATACTGTAAAATCTGACACGCCCAGGTATAGCGCCATAATACCTGGCGCTATACATACATCATTAATGTATAGCACCAGGTATTGTGGCGCTATACATACATTTTTTAAATCCCTTCCGTCTTCTTCGTCGATTCATCCTCCATTATTTTAACCTTCCCCTCTCTTCTTGGTCCCCCACCCCATACCCGCTTCTGCCCTCATTTTAAAAAATAAAAATTTGGGTCCCACCGACACATTAAACTTGAAGAACGTAGGTCCCACATTCGAGTAGAACTTCGTGTTATTGTTGATTCACACTTTCGGAGTCAAAATTTCAATCTTTTTGCTTTCCGAAAATTCTAAATCGAGGTATTTCGATTTATTTTAAGTTGAAACATTTATAATAATGTATATTATTTGATTTGTATGTGTTCTATTTCGGTTTGTGTTTTTTTCGAAACTAGCATGTTAAATTTATCCGGATTTAATATTAGTGTTTTCTAAAAAATATAAATTTGTAAAATAAGTTTGTCTGTTAATATCCTGATTTATATATATGTGTTTTCATGCCGTTTTGTGTTTTATTTGCAATTAAATTTATTTGTTGTTTATGGTTAGTTTAGATTATTTTTTAGTGTAGTAAAATCTAGACCTTTTTAGCGTAGTAAAACGTAGACCCTTTTAGCGTAGTAAAATTTAGAGTCTTGTAGCGTAGTAATGTGTAGTATTTTAGCTTAGAATTCCTTTTGTTTAAGTATATTATACTGGTTGTTGAAAATGCAAACTTTGTACAATTAAGTTAATAATTGTATCAACAAACCCATATATATATATATATATATATATATATATATATATATATAATTTGTACAATTAAGTTATTAAAAAATATGAATTTAAATTATAATAAAAACACATAATTATTAATGATAGTTTGGTGTCACTGGTCCTCAAAATATCGAGCCCTGAACCCATATATATATATATATATATATATATATAATTTGTACAATTAAGTTATTAAAAAATATGAATTTAAATTATAATAAAAACACATAATTATTAATGATAGTTTGGTGTCACTGGTCCTCAAAATATCGAGCCCTGAACCCATATATATATATATATATATATATATATATATATATATATATAATTTGTACAATTAAGTTATTAAAAAATATGAATTTAAATTATAATAAAAACACATAATTATTAATGATAGTTTGGTGTCACTGGTCCTCAAAATATCGAGCCCTGAACCCATATATATATATATATATATATATATATATATATATATATCTAAACCCATAAATATATATATATATAATTTGTACAATTAAGTTATTAAAAAATATGAATTTACAGTTGACGACATGGACGCGACTATACATCCCGACCCCCGGACGTTGGATCTATTAGCCCTACAGCCCCAGCATAGATCCGAGTATATATGGGATGGACAGTTGCTTACGCAGACTTTCCGGGCTAGGAGAGTGGATCTATTGTGGGAGTTTTTGAGTCCTCCCCCCGTTCTACATCCCCGCGTGGTCCATTACCTGGAGGAGTGGATTATTAGGATTGGCCGGATACAGCTCGACTATGCTTTGATCACGGCCTTGATTGAGCGGTGGCGACCGGAGACGCACACTTTCCATTTGCCCATCGGCAAGGCGACCATCACACTCCAGGACGCTGAGATTTTATATGGCCTGTCCGCTGATGGCTTGCCAGTTTTACTGTCTGCGACCATGAGATATTATTCGCGGCAGGCATATTGGGATATACTGCACATGCTCACGGGTTTCATGCCGGAGGATGAGGCGGTAGCGTCTGGGTCCATTCGTATACAGTTGGTCCCCATTAGAGACCACCTGGTGCAGATCCACCATACTATCACCGACGAGTCAGCGGAGGTGGATGTACAGTGATATACGAAGCTGCAGTTGCTCCTTCTATTTGGGGGGGGGGGTCTTGTTCCCGAACACTTTGGGGAACCTAGTGAGCCTCCGTTTTCTGCATCATATTGCCCGATTCGAGGATACAACCATTTACAGCTGGGGTGGTGCTGTCATCTCATATCTGTACAGGCAGAAGTGTCGGGCTTGCATCGGCACACAGAGAGACGTTGGTGGCTTTCTGCCGCTTCTACAGGTGACAACATTCAAATAATATGTCCATTAGTTATAATTCTACCTAGTTATAGTTAATCTTATACTTTACGTCAACTTTGTATGTTAGGTTTGGGTCTGGGAGCGATTTCTGCAGTTTCAGCCACCTCTACCACAGCTACTGGCTAATGTAGAAATTCTGCAACTCCCTCTAGCCTGTAGGTGGGTTATGCGTCGTACTCTTGCACGAGAGTATGATGCCCATCATAATCTCCCCCTCTGCAGGGAAGTGTTGGATCTGCTGGAGGACGCACAGGTGAATATCTAACTAAACTTACTTGTTATAGATTAACTTAGTGTTGTGCATACTAACGGTTTGTGTTCTTATTTGATAGTTCATTTGGACGTCGTACAGCGATGAGGTGATAGGCACCATGCCAGCGTATTGCACGTTCGGCCAACATATTTGGAGGGCTTCTATCCCGCTCATATGCCTCGATATTGTCGAGCACCATGCCTCCGAGCGGGTATTTCGTCAGTTTGGCCTGCCGCAACCTATACCGACTCCGCCTGCATGGCATGCTTTACATTATGAGAGGGACGATCGGTCCAGGGTGGACGACACATTTATGGCATGGCTTAATGAGCAGTTGGGTACTTGGGACAGGCGAGAGGACTTGACCCCACCTCCGCAGCACTTTCCTATTCAACGTTATATGGCATGGTACCGCACTGTTTCCCGACTTTTTATCGGGAACCCAGTTCATCAGGCACACGGTCGGTACGTCCCATACGCCGAGAGACACGAGGCCCTGGTATGTTTTCTTTTATTATTAGTTATATACCTGTAATTTAGTGCCAAATATGTAGTTTATATTTTTTACTTTATGCAGGCGATTGGATTGCATACCGTCTATCATATGGGGCAGCAGATGCAGAGTTATGTCCATGATCTTGTGGCCATGCAGGAGTATAGTCGTCGATTCATGGATGTGGCTACCCAGACACTACAGCAAGCTCGATCAGATCAGCGTTTGGCATACGAGGCTAATTATATGGACCCAGCACAGTATCATTGAGGTCGTGGTATCCCACGAGCTGGTGGTGCCGTACGACGTGGTCGTGGGCGGAGAGGAGATGGTCCTCAGCAAGGGGGCGTTGAGGCTCCTGCTGATGATGTTGTTGCTGATATGGCAGGTGGCATGCATGAGACGGACATGCCATCTTACAGCCTTGGAATTTATCGCACTCCAGTGCCATCGCAGGTGACCCCATCGGGTCAATTATTGATCACGGGCTCGGATATTCAAGGAGTGGATTGGGGTAGATACTGTAAGCACGTGATTTTTGCCCAATATGAGAATTACTCCCAAAAATTCAAAAATAAATTGATTTTTCTTTGGTGTGCAATTTTGTGATATTTTGAATAATTATTTGTATTTGTCTGTGCGTTGTTTATTTGCTAAATTAATAAAAATACAAAAATATATCGCATTTTGCATGTAGGATTTAATTCTACAATTGTTAGTAATTAAATTTGTTTTACAAAAATTAAAATTACAAAAATAGGCATCGTTTGCATTTTTAGCATTTAATGTCCAAATATACAATTTTATGCTTAATTATTACTTAATTGTGCGTTAATTATTATTGGGAGTTAATTTGCGCTTTTATAACTTAATTTAATTCTTAATAATAGTTTAAGTATTTTTATAATTTAGTTTTAGAGAAATAAAAGAAGAAAGAGAGCGAAAATATAAAGAAAGTCGGAATTGGGCCTCTTTTTCGATTTCAAGCCATAGGCCCAAAAAATGGCCCAATCTTCCCTACAACCCAGTCCATTTCGAACTGGGTCGACCCAGTCCATAACCCAACACCCCTATTATTTTATAAACAAAATAAAACAAAAAAAGAAGAAGAAAAAACCCTAAAACTACTAAGTCATCCGCCACCCCCCCTCATTTTCCTTCTTCTTCCTCAAAACTCCAAAACACCCCATCCATGGCTGCCTCCCCCCACAAACCCTAGCCTGCAACGTCGACCACCCTCCCCCACGAACCCGTCACTGCCCGTCGTCCAGTCCAGCACCCACTCGTCGACCACTACCAAACAGAAACCACTCGTCGACCACCACCAACAAACCAGACCCAGCTGTTCCCATGGCTGCCCAGCTCCTCGTCGGACAGCTCGAACAGCTGCTACCTCACCTCTGAGCTACTGTTTCATCGTCTCGAGCTGTTGCTTCATCTCCCAGTTGCTCCTGTTTCATCGTCGTCATTCAACGTCAAGCTCAAAGTCGATCTCGACGTCCATGGATGACCCTCGACGTCCATGGCTCGATGGGTTCTGCTCATGTTTCATCCCTTCTGCTGCGCCGAGCTGCTGCTTCTGCTTCACTCGATCTCCTTCACGCACACAACCAGTCGCCACTGTTTCGTCTTCTTCACTGCTGCGTACTGCCGTCGACGACCCCATGAGTCTGTTGTTTGGTTGCTCACCATCGTACTGTTGTTGACGACGCAAGGCAGTCCGGTTAAAGTCCGGCAAAGGTCGAGGGTTTTTCGTCGAGTCAAGATCCTGTACGTCGTGTGTTCGTCGTCGTTTGGTCGAGCTTTGGTCGAGGTTCGTCGAGTCAGTCCATACATATTTCGTTTCAATCCGGTTAGTAGTTTTGAATTTTATTTTGTCCATTTTCGTTTTTATATTTCTCAAAGTTAAAATCGTTAAATATTCGATTCTTGTTTTGTTCGTTGTTCATCATTGAAATGTTTTTTCTAGTTTGTTCATGTTCATGTGCTTTGTTAAAATTAATTTTCAGATTTCAAAATAGAAGTTTAATTAGTTGTTTTCATGTTTATTTCATGTTTGTATTATTGTTTAAGTGAATATTTGTTAGTTTAATATTTGTTAGATACAAATTGAAGTTTAATTAATTGTTTCTTCAATTTGTTTAATGTATTTTATGTATTTTCCGGAAGTTGTTAATATTGTTAAGATCAAGTTTAAATTTATAATTGTTTCTTCTTAGGTTTTGTTTTGTCATTTGCCTAAAAGAATTTAGTTGTAATAAAGGAAGTATGTTGGTTTTAATCATTTGAATCCGTCGTTTTTATTTTTAGATTTAATTCATGTTCATATTATGTTTGTTGATCTTGAATCCGAAATTTGTATAGTTTGATTTCTTGTTTATCATTTATGATTATCTCTTGAATTTGTCTCATAATCTTGTTTAAGTTTGATATAGGAATTGTTGGTTGTAATGTTGTTATGGTTGATTTTAAGTTCAATATTATTGAATTTAGAAATCTAAATATACTTGTTTGATTGTTGTTGTTGTTTAAATCCGAAAATAGGTTTGTTGTTGCTAAAAATATTGTTCAATCAAATTTTAGTTGTTCTTGGTTGTTCAATTTGTGTTCATATGATTTGTGGTTGAAATCATGTTCATGTGATTTGTTATTGAAATGTTGAAGAAATCATGTTCATGAAATTTGTTGTTTGAACATTGTTAGAAATTAATCATATTGCCTATATTTTGGTTAAGTTTGATTAATTGATGTGTTATAGTTGATGGGTAGTTTGGTAATTTGTAGTACGTTCAGGGGTAGTTTGGTAATTTTCAGTAAGGTCGGAGGGGTAGTTTAGGAATTGTACATTTTGTAATTGTTTATATGAAGCATGAGAGACAAAATAAAATGGGGTGGGTTGTGATATAGTTGTTTAACATAAAGGGGGGACAAGACAAAATTTAGTGGGGGAATCTTGTATTATTTTAAGTGAAGCATGGGGGACAAAATATAATGGGGTGGTGTGATATGTTTATTTAATGTAATGGGGATGAGTGGGAAGATAATGGGTTGGGTAGAGAAAAAGTATTGATTTTAATTAATTAAAAGATTTATGGGATGGGTTATATATAGGAAGTCTTGAAATCAGATTTAAAAAGAAGACAGATAGACAGAAAAACACACACAGAAACAGAGAAAAAATACACAGATAAGAGAAACGAATCTGAAAGAAAAAATAAGAGAGAGAAAAGGGCTGAACATTTAAGAGAGAGAAAATTCCGAAAAATATTTAAACTTTCAAAATAAAAAAAAACTAAAAAAAATATTCTGCTTTCTTTTGTTGTTTGAAATCAGAATTAATTGTTGTTTCATCAAAGCTGGAAGCTTTTGTTTTTTTTGGGATTACTACTCCACCGGTCTATTATTGGGTTGTTACTGTTGCTGGGCTATTGTTGCTGTGTTGTACTGATTTTACTGCTGCTGCTGATTCTCATATTCATTTTCTTTTGCTTCCAATATCAGGTACACAACTGAAAAGTTGGTTATTGTAATCCGAAATATGAAGCATGAATACATATGAAGAATGAAAATTTGAAGTTTTAATTTCGTTTTTTTCTTTGTTCCTTTTGTTGATTGTATTTAAGCTATTTCATGAATTACTAAATAATAGCTGGAATAAGAAAATAATATCATAAGTTAGTCTGTAATAAATCAGTTCAGCAAAACAGGTTAATTCACTAGTTATGAAGGCTTCAAGATTATAGGTTGATCATGAACAAGTAGCTAAATTTAGCTAAAACACGAATTTAAATTAAACATCGTAAATTAGGCATTAAGGCATGACTTGAGCTTAAGCAAGATTAGAAGAACGTTTAAGTCTAATAAACTTTCTAATAAGCTTTAGTAATTATGGTTAAATCTATTTTCAAATGATTGTGAATAATTAATCTCAATAATATTTTTTTTTTAAAATAACAATGCCGAGTTTTAATCTAGCTATATTTGTTTATTTTGAATATTAGTTGTTGAATTTTTATTTTATTTATAATTTCGAAATTAAGAGTAAAATTCCTTTTTCATCAATATTTGTATTAATCAAGCAATTAGCATGTCATGTCTTCTTAAAATAATAAAAAGCTAGTAATTAATTACGATTTTCTTTCTTTATTTTAGAGACTAATTTTTATAGAAAAATGTAGTCGTTTTAAGATTTGTCCATTTTAAAATAAATGAGATGAGCCTCGCTTAATGAAATGTATAGATTGCGGGGCCCTCAATAAATGTACATTTAATCGCTTAGAATTAGGGAGGAGCCGTTTTAGCAAATTTCACGGCCCTACCCAAAATAATGATACGCTAGTCGCTCTAGGCGCGTATTTAATAATGTTATTTTCTTAAATACGGGTGTGCATTTATGTAACCCAAATCTAAATCTCAACGGAGTCGAAATGTGTCGATAATCACGGGTGCATTGATTGCGACGTGATTTGAAATACGTTTTCACAATGTTGCAATTCTTCGTAAAATAATAACAATAAATAAAAAATAATAATAATAATAAAAGCGGCTAAGGGATAAATTTGCACATAAGTTTATAATACGTATTATATCAGATAATCAAGCCAAATATAACAGTTGAGCGACCGTGCTAGAACCACGGAACTCGGGAATGCCTAACACCTTCTCCCGGGTTAACAGAATTCCTTATCCGGATTTTTGGTTCGCGGGCTGTAATACAGAGTCATTCTTTTCCTCGATTCGGGATTAAACTGGTGACTTGGGACACCCTAAATCTCCCAAGTGGCGACTCTGAAATAAATAAACAAATCCCGTTTCGACTGTCCTTTAATTGGAGAAAACTCCTGTACCCCCGCGAGGGCGGAAAAAGGAGGTGTGACAACTCTGACGACTCTGCTGGGGAATTTTTTATGGTAACCCAGAACCACTGGTTCGGGGTTAGAGATTCGAGCTTAGATAAATTGTTATATTTGGCTTTATCTGATTTTTACATGTTTGAGCCTAATGTGCTAAATGCTGCTTTTACCGCTTTGATATTATTTGACTGTATATATAAACTGTGCCGAACCCTTCTCTCTTCACCTCCGGGGATGTGCTTACTGGTTGAGACTCCCTATTCTGTTAGTGTTATACTCTGAAATAAGAAAGAGGTCGGACAAGTTACGAAGCCGGATGGCCTTTTGGTTCCCGGTAAGTTGCCCCCTCCTCGACTCGAGTTGTCCGCTCGGGTACACAGTCTAGTACACTGACCCAGGTTTTGAATATAGAATAACGTGACTTCATGCCGGATCCCTAGTAGGAACGCTTATTTGCATCACGTTGCATTTGACTTAGGGGACTCAACACAGGGGTTGGGTCCGTCTAGGACTAGCAACCTGAAATGAAAAGACCATTCTGATGCATCCTACTTGCTCTGTACATATATTTGTTTCGAACTTGCATGTTGATCGATTTCTGAATCTCGGGAATGTTGAAAAATTGAAGAGAAAAAAAAAGAAAAAAAAGGGAAAAATAATATATCAGTTAGGGAGTTAATTGATTATTTTAGAAAAAATCAATGACCAATTACTGGCGAAACTCTGCCGAAATTTTGAAAAAAAAAGAGGAAAATATTTTATTTTGTTTTACTAAAAAATATAGAAAAAAAGAGTCTTTTATTTTTTTTGGAAAAATAGATTGTTTTATTGTTTGTTGAAAATGGAAAAAAAAATCGTTATTTTGTCTTTTTCAAAAATAGAAAAGGAAAATAGATTGTCTTGCCAGGAAAAAATAAAAATGGAAAAGAGTCATGTTTTAAAATAGTTCGGTTAATTTGCCCGAACTACGCGGGTTTGATTCTCACCGGATGTGAGATACGTAGGCAACCCTCATCGGGTCCAACCCCCCTTTTGCTAAAAAAAACAAAAAAAAAAACATGTCAAGATTTTTAATTTTGTCATAAATAAATCGGGTGATGTCCAACTTCCCCTTTTACAAAAAAAAATAAATAATAATAATAGCAAAATATATATGTCAAATTTCTAAGAAGTCGGGTGACGCTGTTTTATGAAGACATAGCCGAATGTTCCCGAAGGGGACGCCGGAAGGCTGACTTTGCATAAACAACCACTTTTTGGTCATATTTAAGATTTGGTCCAGTTGACCCACACAGCCTTAAAAATCTTCGTCCCCGAGACGTTGAAAGGCCGTGTTTGCAATATTGAGTTTCCTAATTTGAAAAACGATAAAAAAAAAGAGTCATAAATAAGTCAGGTGATGTTGTTATGTCATAAATAGCCAAATATTCCCAAACGGGGCACCGGAGGGCTGACTTTGCATAAACAACCACCTTTGTTCGTATTTTGATTTTTGACCCTCACAGCCTTAAAATTTTCGCCCCTGAGGCGCAGGAAGGCCGTGTTGCAATATCGGGTCTTTTATCTAAAAATATTAGAATTAAGAATTGAGTTCTTCATTTGAAATATAGGGTTAATTTTGAGTCGATAATATAGATAGTAGTTTTTGGAGTTAAATAAAAGTTTTCTTTTGCTTAAACGCTTTAATAAATGTGCAGGATGAGCACGACAATAAATGAGCCTTTTTCAATAATGACCAAAATCCCTTTTGAGCTGCAATTGTGGTGGAATGATTTGGGCAAAGAAGGGCAAGACGAAGTGAGAAAATCTTTGAAAGACCTTCCGGATTTATTAGACATTCAGCCTCGGGGGGATATCATCAGGGCATTGGTCGCCCATTGGGATTCGGCACATAATGTGTTTCATTTTTCAGACTTTGAACTCACCCCAACAATAGAAGAAATAGCGGGGTACATTGGAAGTGACCAAGCTCCATTGAGATTCAAATACTTGATTGCTCCTAGAGCCATTACCATACATCGATTCCTGGATTCCTTGAAAGTACCCCGGACAGTTCATCACCCAGATTTTGCAAAGGGTTTCTGCAGTTTCCGCTTCGTGTATGATAGATATGGCCATGTGGGCGGGTTCAATAATCCAGACTTTAAGCTTTGCAGCAGAAATAGCCGACAAAAATGGGAGAAACACAGGCGAGTGGCATTTATGGTAGCTTTTTTGGGTCTCGTAATATTCCCAAGGAAAGATGGTAATATTGATTTGAAAGTAGCAGGCGTCGTCAGTACTTTGCAAACCATGGGGAAAAGCACTTTAGCACCTATGATTGTGGCTAATATCTTCAGAGCTCTCACTGTGTGCAAAGCTGGGGGCAAATTTTTTGAGGGATGTAACTTATTGTTACAAATGTGGATGATTGAGCATTTGTGCCCGCGCTCTCAGTTATTGAGTTATGGCTCGGCTGAGAAAACTTGTATAGGGGAATTTTGTACGAGAATCAAAGGGGTTGGTCTACCTGAAGGAGTCACAGCTTGGGCATTATTATTTCGGAACCTCGAGGCTAGCCAGATACAGTGGGTGCTTGGATGGTTGTCTGTCGAGGAAGTCATATATGTGCCAGCAGCCCGACCGCATTTTTTGTTAATGGGACTCAAAAGCATACAACCTTATGCACCGTATCGGGTTCTGAGGCAACTCGGTAGATATCAAGTAATACCGAGAGATGAAGATTTAAGTACCCAAGTGGTCGAAATTAGTCCTGACGGTCGATTCCCCGAGGAAGAGGTTCGTCAAATTTGGAGTGAGTGTCAATATCTGATGGCAAACACTTGTGTGTCTGATAGGGTCAGAGGGGAAATTGCTCCAGGGTATCACGAATGGTTCAGAGGTGACGTGGCATATGGAAGACCGGCTAAAAGACCTCATCTCGAAGATTTCGCCAAGTCGTCCCAAGAGCAGTGGGATTGGTTAGCAAAGGAAGAAAGCTATCGAGTTGATATTGGTAAATTAAAGCAACAAGTCGAGAGTCTGAAATTCGAGAGCAGTGTACAGGTTGCCGAGGATCAAGGTGAAAAGAATAGACTAGCCAGAGAAAATGACGCTCTTAAAGCCCAAGTCCGACAGTTGAAGATAACCATCGATAAGCAACCGAGGAGCCGATCCGATGAACAATTGGTAAAAAGATTGGAAAGCGAAGTCAGAGAATGGCGGGATGAGCTAGGAAAAGCTGAAAATGTCATGGCAGAACTTAAAGCACAATGGGCGACAAGAACCGAAGAGCGTCGCCAATACTTGAATCAGTTGAAAAGGGACCATGAGAAAATTGTTGCCAATTTAAAGAGAAAAGTAGTTGCCCTTGAAGGTAGAGCGGTTAGGCAGGCTAGAGACTTCGAAACTGAAAGCGGACATTGTTACAACTTGTTAGCCCAAATGGAGGCAGAAGTGCAACAGCTGCAAGACCAGCACTTGCAAGACTCCCGAGCTTTAAAGACGTGCAGCGATCAGATAAGACGCTTGCTCATAGAAAAGAAGCAAACAAAAGACAGGATTAGAGCCATTGCTCATGCTATTGTCAGGAGATGTCGGGTTTGTGAAGACATGACCCGTACTACTTTTATCTCAGCAGTGATGATCTATGTGAAGCGAACCATGAATGAGTTAGAGCAGCTTGAAAGGGATTTGGATCCTAGACCCGCGGCGAGGCCGAACGACGCCCCGCGGATACCTAAGTTTGAAGCACTAGAATATGCATAGTCCGTGTCTGTGAGTGTCTACCATTTTGAGTCAGTCTTTTGTACGTCTGTTATCTTTCTGGATTGAGTATGTTTGCAAGCTTAGAGTTTTTGTTTGCTTTCAGATTGCGTTTGTTAGTTTCTTTCCAAAACAAAAGATGTCGAGTTTGTAAGAGTCTGTTTATTAATGAAAGTTGAGCATTTTATTTCCACCCTTATTTTTACATTTATCTTCATGAACTAAGCTTGGTTTGATTCGTGCGGGGTCACGATACGTAGGCAATCTCCATAAGATTCGACCATAACCGAAAAGGAAACAAAAAGAATGAAAAGGAAAATATAAGGAAAACCAAGAAAAATAGAAAGAAAGAAAAGAGCGGAAAAACAAGAGAGAGAAAAGAAAAAGCACAAGAGAGGGATAAGGCGAGGAGAAGAAAAATGAAACAAGGAATGAAATGCCGGGATGACGCATGCAATCGGGCAAACGCATAATAGAAAGGAATAATTGTATAAGTGCATTCATGCCAACGTGTGGTTGTTAAATCTGTTAAGACCTAATCGCTAACAAAGTGGTTGTCTAAATGTGTAATATCAGGTAGGTGGTTAATTGATTGGCAATTCTGGCAACTCATTCATACAACACCCGGTCGAAAGATCAAGTAAAAATGACAGGGCAGGATTCGGAAATCAGCATCGTAGACCCTTCGAATGAGGTTGAGGTAATAGATATGGGTGCTATGAAAGAAGAGATGAGGAAATTAAAAGCACAAATGGATGAAATGCATCAGGCATGGTCGTAGGGACACCCAGCACCACTATATCCTGCCAACCCATCTTACATCCCACCCTTGGCTCAAGCTCAGGAGCCTATCACTCCCCACGCATCTTCAGCTTTCCCTTATCAGGCCCAGGGTTATGGTACCACGTCATACGCTCCCCCAGCTCCACCCTCCAAACAAAACCCTCCACCACCCATGGTTCTCGTCTTTGTGGCACCTCCCTCAGCTCCACTACATAGATCATCCAGTGAGCCGCTATTCCAAGCTCACGACACCCAATATTACCCTCCCGAACCCACTTTCAAAGCGCCTGAGCCATATACCTCCTCTCCCCATTTTGAAATCCCGGGAGAAGTTGAGAAACCGGTTAAGAATGCAGAACAAGAGGAGGTGATTCGTAAAGTCAAAAGCCTGGAGCAATCCTTCAGGAACATGCATGGTTTAGGAAACCAAGTTAGTGTCGCATACAAAGATTTGTGCCCTTTTCCTGATGTACAGTTGCCTGCGGGGTTTAAAATGCCGAAGTTTGACTTATATGAGGGGCACGGTGACCCAGTAGCCCATCTGCGTGGTTTCTGTAGCAAAATGAGAGGGGCTGGGGGAAAAGATGAGTTGTTGATAGCATATTTCGGGCAAAGCCTGAGCGGGTCAGCGCTAGAATGGTACACGAGGCAAGACCCCGGCCGATGGTATACATGGGATGATTTGGCCCAGGCATTCATCGGCCATTTTCAATATAACCTCGAAATAGTCCCTGATCGTCTGTCATTGTTGAAACTAGAAAAGAAGCCTGGGGAAAGTTTTAGAGAGTTTGGTTTCCGCTGGAGGGAACAAGCTGCAAGGGTTGATCCTCCCATGCGGGAGAGTGAGATGGTAGATTACTTCTTGCAAACATTGGAACCTACCTATTTTGGTCATCTAGTGACATCTGTCGGGAAGTCGTTTAATGAAGTGGTAAAGATGGGAGCCATGATTGAAGAAGGATTGAAATCTAACAAGATCTTGAGCTATTCTGCGTTGAAAGCAACCACCCAGGCCATCTAAAGCGGTACTGGTGGTGTGCTAGGGAAGAAGAAGAAAGAAGAAGTTGCTACAGTTGAAGCTAATATTTGGTCCAGGCACAATAATCGTCCACTCTACTACAACCAACCCAGACCCCACCACCCAAACTATCAATATACCCCATATGGTCCACCGCAACACTATTATCCACCACCAGAACCACACTTGTCTATCCACCACGCCCAGACCTACACTCAACCCCCAGTGCACTCGCAATGGCGTACACCAAGTCCCCAAAATACACAGCCACACCCACAAAACACCTATCCACCTCCTAGGGCTAACAGACCAGGAACCAGCTTCCGCCCAAACCAAGCTTTTAGAAATGAGAAGGCCCCAAACAAAAAAACATTTACTCCGCTGGGAGAATCTTACACTTCTCTCTTCCACAGATTGAAACAGTTGGGGATGCTGACCCCAGTTGAATCCAAAGCACCAAATCCTCTTCCCAGAAACCTGGACCACTCTGTTAGCTGCGAGTATTGCTCAGGGATGCCGGGGCACGATACTGAAAAATGTTGGAAGTTGAAAAACGCAATCCAAGAGCTCATTGATAATCGCCGTATTGAGGTACAGGCTCCAGAGGCCCCGAACATCAATCAAAATCCGTTACCAGCGCATTATGAGGCCAACATGATCGAACTGATATATAAGGGGGCAGAGCCTAAGAAACCTTCGCAGGTGGTTATGGTGATTCGTTCTACGGAAACCAAAGAAAAGATAGTGAGTGCAAGACCAGTGGTTCAGTTGAAAGCAATAAAAGACAAGCCAGTGCTAGTAATGGGAAAGGGACCGTTTGCGGCCGAAAAAAAGCAGGAGTCAGTCAAGATAGTGGTACCAAGGTCAGTATCCGCGCCCGTGGTGGTTGTGAAGGGAATCTATGTAGAACCGGTTGTCATAAAACCGGTAGTCCAGTTACCCATGGTTGATAGCAAAGCCGTACCCTGGAAATATGACAAAGTAGTGGTGACATATAAAGGAAAGGAAATTGAGGAAGAAAGTTGTGAAGCACAGGGACTGACCCGGTCGGGATGTTGTTTCGCCCCCGAAGAGTTGAGAAAAGTTAAGGGCGCAAAAGACAATCCAGTGCCAGTTAAAAAAGCTGTAACGGAAGAAGAGGCAGAAGAGTTTCTGAAAAAGATGAAAGGACAAGATTATTCCATTGTTGAGCAACTGAGAAAAACACCGGCCCAAATCTCGTTGTTGTCATTGTTAATTCACTCTGATGAGCATTGCCGAGCTTTAATGAAGATATTGAATGAGGCTCATGTGCCTGACAAAATTTCAGTAAACCATTTAGAGACAATTGCCAACAAGATCTTTGAAGTGAACAGGATAGCATTTTCTGATGATGAATTGCCTATGGAAGGCACAGAACACAACAAGGCTCTCTATTTGACGGTCAAATGTGAAGGTTCAATGGTTACTCGGGCACTAATCGATAACGGGTCGAGCGCTAATATTTGCACGTTATCCACATTGAACAAGTTAAAGATTGATGAGGATAGAATCCGCAAAAATAGCATTTGTGTTCGAGGGTTCGATGGAGGGGGAACAAACACGGTAGGGGATATTGTACTCGAATTGACTATTGGCCCAGTCGAGTTCACGATGGAATTTCAGGTGTTGGATGCTGCAGTATCCTATAATCTTTTGTTGGGTCGACCGTGGATTCATGCGGCAAAAGCCGTGCCCTCCACACTGCACCAAATGATCAAATTCGAGTGGGACAGACAAGAAATTGTGTTACATGGGGAAGATCCCACATGCGCCATGAATGATGCCATTGTACCCTTTATAGAGACCGAAGATGATAAGGGGCCATGGGTGTATCAGATCCTCGACACGGTTCCGGTGAGCAGGGTGCCTGAGGGTAAAAGCATGCCATGTCCCAAAGTGTCAGCTGCGACCATCATGGTAGTGTCAGAAATGTTGAATAACGGGTTCGTGCCCGGGAAGGGTTTGGGGGTTGAACTGCAGGGCATTACTCAACCTGTGTCTTTGCCCAAAAATCTGGACACCTTCGGGTTAGGGTTCAAACCAACAGCGGCAGATGTCAGAAAGGCCCGTAAATTGAAGAAGAAAGCTTGGGTGCTCCCTAAACCAATTCCTCGATTGTCCAGGTCCTTCGTCAGACCAAGTATTAAGAAACAGTCATTGGCAAAGATGCCAGGTTCGTTAATTGAGGCGGATGGGAATTTGGATAAGGTGTTTGAGAAAGTATTTGCTGAAGTAAACATGGTTGAGGTCGGGGAAGGGTCAAGCAGAGCAGACATACAGTACATCGGACCACGTGCTAACATCAACAATTGGGAAGCTACTCCTCTTCCAGTTCGGAGGGAGTCGTGGTAGTGGGTTTTGTTTTCCTTTTTGTCACCTGGATTATTCCAGGGTTTGTAATCCAGTTGTTATGTTCCGTCCGTTTGGATGAGTTAAAACCTTGTTGTCTTTACGTTTAATGAAATGCAATTTTCTCGTTCCTAATTCTCTTTCCATTTTCTTTTCTTTTCTTCGTACAGTTCTTTTTATGCTGATATCAATGACATGACATGCACGAGGAATCTTCGGCCCAATTTTAAAAGCCAATCTAGTTCAGAAGTAATAATACAAGAGATCGAGTGTGATGATGGGGTGGATTGTAATAATGATGAAGCTTATGAGGAAATTAGTAAAGAATTAAGTCACTTTGAAGAAAAACCCAAACCTAACCTAAATGACACAGAAACAGTTAATCTAGGGGACCAAGACAATGTACAAGAAACTAAATAAGTGTTCATTTGGAGCCACAACTCAAGGAGGAGATAATTAAAGTATTACATAAGTACAAAGAAGTTTTTGCATGGTCATATGACGATATGCCGGGTCTAAGCACCGATTTGGTGGTTCATAAATTGCCCACTGATCCAGCACTCCTCCCTATCAAGCAGAAGTTGAGAAAGTTCAAAACAGACATAAGTGTGAAGATCAAAGAAGAGATCACCAAGCAGTTTGAGGCAAGGGTCATTCAGGTTACACGGTACCCCACTTGGTTAGCCAATGTCGTGCCTGTGCCAAAGAAAGATGGCAAGACCAGGGTGTGCGTCGATTATCAAGACCTTAACAAGGCAAGCCCAAAAGATAATTTCCCACTGCCCAACATCCATATACTGATCGACAATTGTGCCAAACATGATATTGGCTCTTTTGTGGATTGTTATGCGGGTTATCATCAGATTCTAATGGATAAGGAAGATGCAGAAAAGACGGCATTCATCACGCCGTGGGGAACGTATTGTTATCGGGTCATGCCGTTTGGTTTGAAAAATGCTGGGGCAACTTATATGAGGGCCATGACAACTATCTTCCATGATATGATACATAAAGAAATCGAGGTATACGTGGATGATGTGATCGTGAAGTCTAGACAGCAATCTGACCATGTCAGAGATTTGAGAAAATTCTTTCAAAGGCTTCTCAGGTACAATCTTAAGCTCAATCCTGCGAAATGTGCTTTCGGGGTGCCATCTGGGAAGTTGTTGGGATTTATAGTTAGCCGGAGAGGTATTGAATTAGACCCGTCAAAGATCAAAGCTATTCAGGAGTTGCCACCTCCAAGAAACAAAACTGAGGTGATGAGTTTGTTGGGAAGACTGAACTATATCAGCAGGTTCATTGCTCAGCTCACGGCAACGTGTGAACCAATTTTCAAATTGTTAAAGAAAGATGCCGCGGTCAAATGGACTGATGAATGCCAGGAGGCTTTTGATAAGATAAAGGGGTATTTGTCAAACCCACCTGTGTTGGTCCCACCAGAACCAGAGAGTCCTTTGATTCTGTATCTGACAGTTATGGACAGTTCATTCGGCTGTGTACTGGGGCAGCATGATGTTACGGGCAGAAAGGAGCAGGCTATCTACTATCTCAGTAAGAAGTTCACATCTTACGAGGTCAAGTATACTCATCTGGAAAGGACATGTTGTGCCCTAACTTGGGTGGCACAGAAATTGAAACATTACTTGTCATCTTACACCACTTACCTTATATCTCGCTTGGACCCGTTGAAGTATATTTTCCAGAAACCCATGCCCACAGGAAGGCTTGTAAAGTGGCAGATCTTACTTACAGAGTTCGACATTGTCTATGTGACACGGACTGCCATGAAAGCACAGGCATTAGCCGATCACTTGGCTGAGAACCCCGTTGATGAAGATTATGAGCCTTTGAAAACTTATTTCCCTGATGAAGAGGTAATGCACATTGAAGAATTAGAACAAGCTGAGAAGTCGGGATGGAAACTTTTCTTTGATGGGGCCGCCAATATGAAAGGCGTAGGAATAGGTGCAGTACTTATTTCGGAAACAGGTCAGCATTACCCCGTTACAGCTCGGCTTCGTTTCTACTGTACAAACAACATGGCAGAATATGAGGCGTGTATATTGGGATTGAGATTAGCTGTGGATATGGGTGTACGGGAAGTCTTGGTCATGGGTGACTCGGACTTACTGGTACACCAGATTCAAGGGGAATGGGAAACACGGGACTTGAAGCTTATACCGTATCGGCAGTGTCTGCATGAGCTTTGCCAGCGTTTTCAGGCCATAGAATTCAGACACATTCCAAGGATTCATAATGAGGTTGCTGACGCTTTGGCTACTTTGGCATCAATGTTGCACCATCCAGATAAGGCCTATGTTGATCCATTGCAGATTCAAGTCCATGATCAGCATGCTTACTGTAATGTGATAGAAGAGGAAATCGATGGAGAGCCGTGGTTCCATGATATCAAAGAGTACATCAAAGCGGGAGTATATCCAACGCAGGCCACCAGTGATCAGAAAAGAACAATTCGACGGTTGGCAAGTGGGTTTTTCCTTAGTGGGGGAGTACTGTACAAAAGAACGCCAGAGCTCGGTTTGTTGAGATGTATAGATGCACGGCAAGCCACAACTATCATGACTGAGGTGCATTCCGGAGTTTGCGGACCGCATATGAGTGGGTATGTTCTAGCAAAGAAGATTCTCCGAGCAGGTTATTATTGGCTCACGATGGAGCGAGATTGTATCAGTTTTGTGCGTAAGTGTCATCAATGCCAAATACATGGAGATTTGATTCATGCTCCACCATCAGAATTACATACGATGTCCGCGCCATGGCCTTTTGTTGCATGGGGCATGGATGTTATTGGGCCAATTGATCCAGCAGCATCAAATGGGCACAGGTTTATCTTGGTAGCTATAGATTATTTTACCAAATGGGTGGAAGCGAAGACATTCAAGTCTGTGACCAAGAAGGCTGTAGTTGACTTCGTGCATGCAAATATCATCTGTCGGTTTGGGATCCCAAAGGTAATCATCACAGATAATGGGGCTAATCTTAATAGCCATTTGATGAAGGAGACATGTGAGCAGTTTAAGATTGCTCACAGGCACTCTACTCCGTACCGTCCCAAGGCAAATGGTGCGGTTGAAGCGGCCAATAAGAACATAAAGAAAATACTCCGAAAGATGGTTGAAGGATCTAGACAATGGCACGAGAAATTGCCTTTTGCATTGTTAGGATATCGCACCACCGTGCGTACCTCGGTAGGGGCGACTCCTTACTCATTGGTATACGGTACCGAGGCAGTAATACCCGCAGAAGTGGAAATCCCATCTCTGCGAATCATTGCAGAGGCTGAGATCGATGATGATGAATGGGTGAAAAGCCGTCTTGAGCAGTTGAGTTTGATCGATGAGAAAAGATTGGCATCAGTGTGTCATGGCCAACTGTACCAACGAAGAATGGCAAGAGCATACAACAAAAAAGTACGTCCAAGGAAATTTGAAGTCGGGCAATCAGTACTGAGGCGGATCTTGCCTCATTGGGCTGAGGCAAAAGGAAAATTTGCCCCAAACTGGCAGGGACCATTTGTAGTAACCAGAGTGTTGTCTAACGGAGCGTTGTATTTGACAGATATGGAAGGAGAATGTGTAGAAATGGCCATCAATTCCGATGCGGTCAAGAGATATTATGTATGATTTCTTTATTTTCTGAATGTATCTGTTCGTATTTGGCATATCTTAAAGATTGAAATGATGAAGGCATTTTGTTCTGCTATCCAAACACTCTTATCCCTTGTTATCCCCTTCGAGCCTTACTTATTTTTCATACACCTCTTTCGGAATCAGCGGCACTATAAGAGAACACATGTGACGAACATAAAGAAAAGAAGGAAAGAAAAGAAAAGAAAAGAAAAAGAAGAAAAGAAAAAGAAAAAGAAAGAAAAGTGAAAAAAAGGGAAATAAGAGAAACATAACAACGTAGTCTCTATGAAGTGAACTACGTTTGACTTGATCCCGAAAGGGTACGTAGGCAGCCTTACTCCGAGGTTCAGTCATACCAAATAGAAATCCAAAAATCCCCAAGCAAGAAACTGGGGCAGAAATGGTGATTGTTATGAAAGTGGGATTCCGAAAGTTGTAATTTGAACCCATTTGAATTGTTTTGAGCCTTTTATACCTTTCTTTCTAACTCAATCCAAAAGCCTACATTACGGTCCAAAGAAAGACCTTATGATCAGTTTTGAGAAATGCCAAGATGAACAGGTAGGAATAACCCACGACAGGGGCAACACTCTGGTTCGAGCAAGAAGAACAAAAATAAATGAGAGAGTCTTATGGGTGAAAACCCTCACGGGCACCGTAAGGCGACGGGAGCTGAGAGAAAAATAAATGAGAGAGTCGTGTTGGTGAAAACCTTTACGGGCACCTCAAGGCGAAGGTGAGATAAGAAATGGAAAACTGAGAAAGGTCTGTTGATAGAAACCGTTTCGCGGTACCGCAGGGAAACAAGGTTAAGGTCTGGATAAATCAAACAAGTGATGGAAGTTCTGGGCAATGAGGTACGACAATTGAGAGTTGTTTGGTTGGATAGATTGGGCTGATTAATCCAAAATGCATGTCTTGACCATTGGTACTAGTTGTCTCGCTCAGATAAGTTTCTTTTCCTTCTCTTTTCAAACAGTCATCTGGTTTTGGATTCTTCTTATCCTTAACTCAAAAATCATTGCATTTCATTTTCTTTTGAGGGTTTTATCTAGCTGAGATGTTTCAGTGCCAGTTTTGTTCAATGCAAGCAGAAAGGACTTCAAAGTTCACTACCAGCTTCTAGAATTGTAAAGCACAACGTGGTCAGAGCATGTCAAAAACAACTTGATGTCAAGTGGAATACAGGGAATTAACGGAAGTTTCATTGGTGAAATGATTGGGAAATGTCGTGGGAAAGGCGAAAGCTCAAACAAAAAGGTCAGAAAAGTGAAATAACAGCAGAGGTGTAAAACATTTAGGTCGCCAGAGGTTGGGAAATTTAAAAGTTGGTCAGAAAGTCAAGCGGTTCAGGGTCAGTGCGTGGAAATTAGTCAACACAAAGCAAGGCAGTGGAAGGATTTTTCAGCAAGAATGCCATCAACTAACCACCGTTTTAAACTGACAAAATTTTCTTTGATTGAGCAGGAGGAGAAAAGTTAGTTGTTGAAGAGGAATTCTCCAGGAGGGAAAAACAAGCACTAATCAGGATAAATGCAAGTTATCAGGAGTCCGCCTGGAGAACAGAGACATACTTTTCAAGTTTGACGTCAGGAGTCCGCCTGAAGAACGGAGACATACAGTTTAAATTTCAAAAATCAGGAGTCCGCCTGGAGAATAGAGACATTCATTTCAAATTTAGCAATCAGGAGTCCGCCTGGAGAACAGAGACGTACTTTTCAAGTTTGACGTCAGGAGTCCGCCTGAAGAACGGAGACATACAGCTTAAATTTTAAAAGTCAGG